>NW_027331346.1:0-200000 GCF_022965805.1 Primulina eburnea
AAACATCAAGAGGCAATATTATCAACTCATAATCATCAATAATATTACCTTACAATTTCTGAAATCTGTACGATAACAATCACATATACGGTCCGTTCTTCGATCCGGTTTCAATTCTACGATTATTATTATCTCCACAACACATAATAACAAGCAAATCACAATTTATCCAATACCATATTTTTGAATCATGGTAAAACATCATAAACTTACATTATGTTGTAGCACTTGACGAAAGGAATACAGAAATATGTTCGGATCGAAAATTGGACAGTCGGTTCTTGAAAAATCACAATTCTAATACATGAAGAAACTTGAGAATTCTTTGGAGCTTCTCCATCGGTTCTTGCTGGACTTTCTGAAGAAATGGAGGTTTATATATATCAACTTGCATGGTAAAGATACGTGGCTTATTCTTCCTATATATCAGGTGGCGCTCGGTCAGTCAAAGATTACCGCTCGGGCACGGAACGTTCTGTCCGAATACTCGAATTGTGGTGCACTGGCGCTCGGGCGGTCATTTTCTACTGCTCGTGCGCCAGACATTCTTTAAAAATGTTGGTTAATGTACCGGCGCTCAGCTTCTCCACTCACATCTTACTTTAGCTCCTGAAATCTCAAGTCTATCAATTAATTAATGTCTGATTACAGTGTTAAAATCTCGGGCCTTACAATTCTCCCAAAGACATGATTTTGTCCTTGAAATCACAAACAGTTAAATCACATAATATAAGATAGAAAGACTCAGAAGCTGAATAAGAAACTCACATCAATGAAACAACTCTAGGAATTTCTGTCTCATGTCTGATTCAGTCTCTCAGGTAGCTTCTTCCATGTCATGACGACCCACTGAACTTTCACAAACAGAATAGTCTTCGTTCTGAGCTGATTTTCTTTAAGATCGAGAATCTGGATCGGTTTTTCAAAATAACTCAAAGTCTCATCGATTTCGGCCTCTTCTGGCTGAACAATATGAGAAGTATCATGAATATACTTCTGAAGCATCGATACATGAAAGACATCATGTATTCCAGATAGAGATGGAGCAATAGCAAGTCGATAGGCACGATCACCTATCTTCTCCAGAATCTCATATGGACCGATGTATCGTGGAGGACAACTTCCCTATCTTGCCAAATCTGACAATGCCTCTTAAAGGAGAAATCTTCAGAAATACTCTTTCTCCTGCCTCAAATACCAACGTTCGTCGTCAAACATTGGCATATTTGGTCTGTCTATCTTGAGCTGTCTTCATTCTCTGTTGAATCAGCTTCACTTTCTCAATCATATCTCGTATCATATCAGGTCCAAGTTCAGGTACCTCGGAGATATCATCCCAATAAATAGGGGATCTACACTTCTTTCCATACAACGCTTCAAACGGAGCCATCTCTATACTCGTCTGATAGCTATTGTTGTACGAAAATTCACAAAGTGGCAAAAAATCTTGCCAACTATTGCCAAAATCTAGCACTACAGCTCTAACCATATCCTCCAATGTCTAGATAGTCCGCTCTGACTGTCCGTCTGTATGTGGATGATATGCGGTACTCAGATGTAACTTCGTACCTAGAGCCTGCTGCAAACTATGCCAAAAGTGCGAAGTAAATCGAGGATCATAATCTGATACAATCGACTTGGGCACTCCATTCAATCTGACCACTTCTCTGACATAAATCTCTTCCATCTGGTCATGTCTGTACGTCATTATGTACGGGATAAAGCATGCTGATTTGTCAATCTGTCAATAACGACCCAAATCACATCACAACCTCTGGAGGATCGCGGTAGCTTCGTCACGAAGTCCATGGATATATGATCCCACTTCCACTCTAGAATGAATGAGCTTTGCAACAGACCTCCTGGTTTCTTTCTTTCTGCTTTCACCTGTTGGCAATTCAAACATCTGAAACAAAATCTGCAATATCTGATTTCAATTTTTCCACCAGAATTGTTTCTTCAAATCGTTATACATTTTTCTGCCACCAAGATGAATACTGAATCGACTATTGTGCGCTTCGGACAAAATCTGTCGTTTCAAATCTGAAAATTTGGCACCACAAGACAATTTTCACATATAACAAACAGTCACAAACCTGATACTCTGATCGATGCCCTGATCTGACCATCACAATTGAGTTCTAATATTCTGATCCACTTTCTGTGCATCTTTGATTCTCAAAATCAGCTCTGGTTCGACTTGAATAGCATAAAGTCTCAAAGGTTTACAATCTGTCTCAAATATCAATCCAGAAAGACAGCAATCTTCAATCAAATTTGAAACACCAATCGTCGATAAGGATAAAGAACATACCTTTCGAATCAGTGCATCAGCTGCTGTATTAGACTTTCCGGATAATATTTGATTTCACAATCAAAATCTTTCAATAAATCAAGCCATCTTCGTTGCCTCATATTCAGTTCAGACTGTGAAAACAGATATTTCAGGCTCTTGTGATCAAAATAAATCTCAAATTTCTCACCGTATAGGTAGTGTCGCCAAATCTTCAAAGCAAATACAATGGCCGTCAATTCAAGGTCATGAATCGGGTAGCGAGTCTCATGTGGTTTCAATTTTCTTGAGGCATAACCAATAACATGTCCTCGCTACATCAAAACACAACCTAATCCTCTGTTAGAAGCGTCATAATAAACAATAAAATCACCAGTACCTAACGGAATAGTCAACACCGGAGCACTGGTTAATCTCTTCTTCAATTCTAGAAAACTGGATTCACATTCTTCTGACCAGAAAAACGGTGCATTCTTCTGAGTCAGCTGAGTAATCAGTTTAGCAATACTGGAAATTTTTTTAATGAATCGACTGTAATACCCTGCTAAACACATAAAACTACATATCTCTTGCACTGATGTCGGTCTTGGCCAACTGATCACGGCCTCAACTTTGCTAGGATCGACAGAAATCCCATTTCCAGATATGATATGACCCAGAAATACGACTTTTCTAAGCCAAAATTCACATTTCAACAATTTGGCATACAATTTCTCAGCCCTCAGAATATTCAAAACAACTCTCAAATGTTCAGCATGATCAGTCATATTCTTTAAATATATCAGAATATCATCGATAAAAATAATCACAAAATCATCAAGATACTTCTGAAATATACAGTTCATCAAACCCATAAATACAGCTGGAGCATTCGTTAAACCAAACGGCTTGACTATAAACTCATAATGGTCATACCTGGTTCTGAAAGCTTCCTTCGATATATCAGAATCTCGAACTCTCAGCTGATTATATCCAGATCTCAAATCGATATTGGAATAAACAGAAGAACCCTGCAATTGATCAAATAAATCATCGATACGAGGCAAAGGGTACTTATTCTTTACCGTAGCCTTGTTCAGTTGCCGGTAATCAATGTAGAGTCTCATTGAACCGTCTTTCTTTCTAACAAACAATACTAGAGCACCCCAAGGAGAAAAACTCAGTCTGAGGTAACCCTTGGCCAGTAAATCTTCTAACTGATCTTTCAACTCTTTCAATTCTATCGGTGACATTCTGTATGGAGTTTTCGAAATAGGAACTTTACCCGGTATCAATTAAATACTGAAGTCTATCTCTCTGACTAGAGGCAAACCCGGAATTCTCATCTGGGAAAATATCAGCAAACTCGCATACCACTAGCAAATCTGCCAATGAAGGGCTCGATTTCAGTACATCTACTGAATACACAGGAATGCCTCTGCTCTTTTCTATAATAATCGAGTCATAGATAACGCAGATATCAAAGGAATTCGCGATCTGGAACCCTTACCTTAAAATTTCCTTTCTTCAGCCATTTCAGGTCTGGATCTCACAATTTTCTGGAAACAATCTATGGTAGCTCTGTACTTGGTCAGCATATCAATACCGATAATGCAGTCAAAATCAGACAACCCAAGTACAATACAATCTAATTCAATCTCATGCCCATCATATGGTAGCATATAATGTTTAACAGAATTCACTGATATCAAACATTTTCCCAAAGGAGAAGAGACAGATACTACAGCAGATAATGACTCAACAGTTAATGCATGTATCAATGAAATCTCTCGGATATAAAAGTATGAGATGCACCCGTATCAATCAATACATAAGCAGGATACTACAAAGAGAACATTTACCTGCAACAACATAATCAGGTGCTTCCTGGGCCTGCTCTTTAGTCAAAGCAAACACTCTGACATGCTGTCTCGGATGCTGGCTAAATGTCTGGCTTCCTCCTGGCATTGGCTGTTACTGGGTATGCGCTGGCTGGAATGAGTGAACAACAGATGATCGTCTATCAGGCTGTGCCACTGATCTAGATGATTCTGCTCCCTGGGATCTTTGAGAACCTCGTTGTGGACAAACTCTGGCAAAATGTCTCTGCTGTCTGCAGATGTTGCAACTACTAGACACTCCTTGGCATTGCTCTATGGGATGTCTCCCTCCGCAAGTTCTACAGTAAGCTCCTGTATAACTCTGGCTCTGTCGTGAACCACTGGAGCTAGATGAACTATTACCAGACTTCTTAAAGTGTTTCCCTCTGTTTTTCAAGTAATCTTTCTTCCCACTACTACTACTGCCACTCTCAAATCTGGGAGGGGGTTGGTGGAACTGAGTAGAAGGTGGTTGTTGTTGTTTCGGTGCTGATGCGACATACGCTGCTCCTTTCTGCCTAATCAGGCCCGCTTCTGCTCCTTTGGCTATGTTCAAAGTATCAGCAAAGTTATTTGGTCCCTCTGTGTTTACTAGTGTAAAAATCTCAGGATTCAGCCCATTGATGAACTGATCAGCAACAGCTTCATCATTCTCAACAACATGGGGAGCAAATCGTAACAAGGTAGAGAAATTGGCCACATATTCTTCAATATTCGACTGACCTTGTTTCAGATTGGCGAACTCTGCACCCTTGTCTTTTCTGTATGATACTGGGAAAAATCTTTGATAAAATTCAATCTTTAAGATTTTCCAGGTAATAATTGTACCTCGATGCTCCAACGCTCTCTTGCTCGTAAGCCACCAATTATTTGCAACGTCATGCAACTGGTGCCCAATCAATTTGACTCTTCACTCATCTGTATAGTCTAAGGAATCAAAAAAATCTCAATATCATCTAGCCAACTCTCACAGTCAATTGATGTCCCAGTTCCCTTCAACTTCGGTGGTTTAAACGACTGAAATCTCTTCAGTAGTGTTTCCATCGGTGCCGCAGTGACATCCATTGGATTAGTTGAGGTACTACCTTGTTTTGGGATTCTTCGAGGAGTCATATCTGATTATCAAAAGGGTTAGTAATCAAATCTGACAATTCTGTATCAATCCTCCTCTGATCATCTTACCTCTGATCAAGAATCGGTTCTGATTCATTTTCAATAATACACATTTCCAATAAAATCAGATAATTCAGGTAAAAATGTATTAAAGCAGTAAAACATGCGGTAATGCTAGCATACAAAAGCAAGGAAGAAACTCAATCTACCCCGCTCAGTTCCCCTCTATCTCAATTTAAGGAACCTACAGCTCATATACTACCTGCTGTGGGGACCTAGACGCAAATTCGTTTCATAATCATCTTTAGGGAATAAAGGGATCAATTAATTAAACGTGGTCTAAATTTTTATTTTTTTTAAAATACAAAAGTGCGGAACATATGATAATCAATCGTATATAAACATCAGGAGCAAAAGTACAAGTCTTGTACAAAATACATTCAGATCAAACTAGGGTTAAACAACTATACATCTAGTGCTGAAACCAATTCTATTTCTGGGCCTGGATCTCCACGCTAATTTTGATCTCTCATCCTCTCCTTTACCCTGATCATGTCCCACTTGTTGTCATGCACACATACAAACACAACAATAGCCGGACAACTCTGGTGAGAATATAATTCCCAGTATAAACCAAGTATACATGCATTTCATATAAACATATTCAAAAGCATATAAGAGTTATCAATAAAATATATCATAATCTGAAAGACATGAATCGATATAAAACTGTAAATCAAACTCTTTGATTCTTAATCTCTGACTCGACTCTGATCTAGTCTAGGGATCCCAGTTCCCGGACGTTGGCACATTATATCGAATACCTGCAATAGGAGTCGATCTACTCCTAACAAAATCGATATAACCCAAACATCCAGTGTCTTGGCACCTCTGCCAATGACTATGCACATCTGCCCACGACTATTTCTCGATATCTATCTTCTATTCTCTGTTTTTCTATAAATCAATAGAATAAGCATACACATTCAAGTAATACAAAGGTATTAAAACAATAACAAACAAGTATATGGTTTTGGGAAACTCAAGTCAAATATAACTCGAGTCGTATCTCTCAATTAACATTGATTTATACCTTTCTGTCATAGTACAAATGCTTGACAACTTTGATCTTTCTTCTACTGATTCTGATTCTAGTCTGGAATAATAATTCAAGAAGCATAATATCGTAATACAGCTCAAAGCAAACTCTAGTAGAATCAATCTCAATCTAGTACATGTCGACGGCATAACGGCACAATCTCGATATACTCCAACAACTAAACATCAAGAGGCAATCTTATCAACTCATAATCATCAATAATATTACCCTAAAATTTCTTAAATCTGTACGAGTCCAATTAATATAATCTGAAAATGATAACGATCGCATATACGGTCCGTTCTTCGGTCTGGTTTCAATTCTAATATTATTATTATCTCCAGAACACACAACAACGAACAAATCACAATTTTTCCAATACCATATTTTCGAATCATTGTAAAACATCATAAACTTACATTCTTTAGTAGCTCTTGACGAAATGATTACAGAAATATGTTCGGATCGAAATTCTTACGGCCGGATCTTGAAAAATAACAATTCTAATACATGAAGAAACTTGAAAATTCTTTGTAGCTTTTCCCTCGGTTCTTGCTGGACTTTTTGAAGAAATGAAGGTTTATATATATCAACTTGCATGGTAAAGATATGTGGCTTATTCTTCCTATATATCAGGCGGCGCTCGGGCGGTCAAAGATTACCGCTTGGGAGCAGAATGTTCTGTCCGAATACTCGACTTGTGGTGCACTGGCGCTCGGACGGTCATTTTCTATCGCTCGTGCACCAGACATTCTGTAAAAATGTTGGTCAATGTACCGGCGCTCAGCTTCTCCACTAACATCTTACTTTAGCTCCTGAAATCTCAAGTCTATCAATTAATTGATGTCTGGTTACAATGATAAAATCTCGGGCCTTACATTTTAAAATTTTGGAGAGGATTGGGAAACTAGCTTATAGAGTGGCATTGCCACCAACACTTTCTGGAGTTCATAATGTGTTCCATATTTCGATGCTGCGGAGTACATGTCGAATCTGTCACATGTACTAAATTATGAACCTCTTGAATTAACTCCAAATATGACATATGAAAAAAGATCTGTCCAGATCTTAGCAAGGCAAGAAAGAAGATTGCGAAACAAAGTCATTTCAATGGTCAAGGTCAAGTGACTGAATCATTCGGAAGAGGAAGCTACTTCGGAAACCGAGAGGGGCTTGAAGGGTCGCTATCCAGAATTATTCGGTAAGTTCTAATCTCGAGGACGAAATTCTATTTAAGGGGGGAGGAATTAAAAGGTTCAAAATTAAGACGACGTAATCCGACTGCATGCGAATCTAGGAAATATGAAAAATTGCTAATAAATTGATTTTATTTGCTAATTGATTATGTGACATACATGCTTATATGTTAAATAGGATTTTATTGTCATTATGCATAAAATTGTATTTTTAGGAATATTCAAGTTGCGATCGAGGAACGGGGACCGAGGGCTGAAATACGTAAAATGTTTTTATTAAATATTATTTTTAATTGTTTAAAATATAGTTGTTGGTTTTTCATATTTTTTAAATAATGGGTTTTTGAGGTAATTTTATACGCCGGGACCTAAATTTTATCGGTGTGGGTTTTTCAAAAAATGCGAGCTTTTTGGCAACCCGGCTAATAAATTCACCAATTTATTTTAAAAAAAAAACTTTGATAATATTTATTAAATCCTAATTAAGACTAATGGGCTTAATTTAGTGGCTTAATAGGCCTAAGCCTAGTTAGCAACTTAATTAGCTATTTAAAATATTAATCACCTAAAACCCTACTCATTATTCACGCCTCTCACTTTTAAAATTCAGAAAAACTCTCCTCAAAAGGCGCAGCACACACGGCACCAACTCACCACAAAGTGGAAGGAAATTTCGAAGGGTCAAGGTAGAAGCTAGCCAAGGTTTCACCCCGTTCTTTGTCTTCAACATTTTTTCGTGCGTATAAAATTCAAAGGCATGCCATACATCTCCTTTTCTCGTCTATCACATCGTAGTATTATTTTTAAGTACGTTTTCATGAAAAGCATGTGTTCATATTAATATTTTCGGATTTATGGCATGCACAAGGGGTAAACTCATATTTCTATGATTTTAATTCATGTTTTATTATGTAAAGAGGCTGCCACGATGTCAAATTATGTTCAAGCAAAGTTTTATATGAATTAGAGTCCTAACTAAACACCAAACCCACAGTAATCACCAAGGATAAAGGTTGGAGTCGGTTTTCTGTCATGAGGGTTTGGGGGTGATCGGGCTCCTTGTTCAGAAGGTTGGGGAGTCACGGCTTGGGGCCAGGGCTCGGCCAGGGTTGGTTCAGGCGAGGGGAGAGTCCTAGCCAGGCGAGGACTCAAGTTAGGGGCTGGGATAAGAGTCCTAGCCATTCTAGGACTCTTACCCGAGAAACGCGCAACATCTGCGCGAGTAAGAGCAGGCTGCCAGTGGGTTGAGGGCTCGTGGGCTGGGCTAGGGTGACTCATTATGGTCCTGTGAAGGTGCACTGGGGGTTGGTTTGGGTGCTGGGTAGACGGCTAGGTCCCTAGGTGCACAAAGCTAGAGTCCACTCAAGGTGAAACTCTCGACCCCTGCATGGGTGTGGTTTGCGGGTCATTTTTTTTGGTTTTGGGATGGTTTCTAAGTGGTCTAAGGGTCCAGTAGGGTACTCTAGGATGTTGGTCAGGGTTTGGATCAACTTGGTTTGGGGGTGACTCGAGAAAATCGAAAGATGGCTCGAGGTCGAAATTTATGTGTCATAATAGGGTTTCTAAAATAAAATTAATTGAAAAACGGCTCACGGGGGCCGAGTTGTGGTTCACAAGGGATAAAATAATGTAAAAGACTAAATTTTGAATTTAGGAATTTTATATTAAAGTTAAAGATAAATGAAAAAGTTTAATATTTAAACTAAATAAAATTATGGGAAAATTAATTTAGGCTTAAATAAATATTTGGGACATGTTAGAGTCAATGAATTCAAGAAAAAGTCAAAATCGAGGAATTCTACGTCTAGGGGTAAAACGGTCTTTTTACACCTAAAAATTAGTAAACGTCATGACAGTTCTCTAAATGATATTTTTATGATATTATGACTATTTTTAAATGTTTATGAAATTTTCATGATTAAATTATGATTTTTAAATGTCTAGGGGATTTTTATGATTTAAGGAAGACATTTAAAAGACATGTTGCATGCTTGATTTCAAAAACAAAATTATAGGTTATGCGTGATTTTTTTAAAGTATTAAGAATGTAAACGTTGAAGGAAGTGAAGTAATTGTGACTAATTCGATAATGTTGGAGATATCGTGGGGGTGACGGTCCCAGTGGAAGCCCGACGATCGTATTTCCATTATTACGAATACGAGGTAACGGTATGAGGTAACGGTAAGAATGAGAATATCGTGAGGGGAAAAGACACCAGAGGGAGACCATTTATGGGAAAAGGCCCCAGAGAGAACCACGACGATCGTATTTCTATTCGAAAGAGGATAGAGAAGGGATCAGTTGACCGGTGAGAGTGTTGCTGGTGTCTACCGCCGCCCAATACTGCGGTTTCATGTAGATGGATCCATCGAAATTTTGAGGTTTGAGGAAAGTCACATTTAACGATCTGAATTCAACAAAGGAAAAGGAAAAGGGTAAAGGTTTATGATCATGAAAAAGGTTTTATGTTATGCCATGTTGAGGAAAAAGGAAAAAAGTTGAGGTTTATTTATGTATGTCGTGAAAAAGTTATTTTTACGTAAAAGTATTTTCTCCGTTGCATGTGGTTTTATACGTTTATAAATATTATGGTGTGTTGAGTCTTTAGACTCACTAGGTGTGATGGATGCATGTGAGATTGAGGGAGGTCTTGATGGATGATTTGACTGGACTGAAGGTGCACACAACCTGAGGACCAGCGCTTCTACTTTTTCCTCATTTACGATTTATGATTCATGATTTACGTTAAAGATTTTAAGACTATTTATTTATGCTTTTGAGATATTTTTGTGAGGTTTAGTATGGGCTATACTCTTTAAATTTATTTCTTTTTAGGTTTGGTAAAACAGGCTACGATTTCATTTTTATGACTATTTCACTTGATTTTTAAAATGCTAGTTGGATGATGTTTTATTTTAAAGGGTAAAATATTTCATGAGATGTATGTTTATGGCCGAAAATTGAGTGTTTTAAAAAGTAAATTTCTAGTACTTTTAAAGCATTAAAAAAGGCAGACGTTTCTGAGTAAATTTTGGAACAGTATGCCTCCTAGACGTAGGATTGTGCGTGGAGCCGGCGATGGAAAGAGAGCCTCAGGATGGGTAGAGGGCCACTCCTCCTCGTCCACCCCAGATATGCAGGCTCAGATGCTTGCAGGATGACTCTGTTTTTCGCACAGTTTGCGGGGAACCATACTGCAGTAGACATAGGGGCGAGGCCTAGACCAGAGACAGTCTACGAGAGAATTAGGAGGATGGATCTGAAGGAGTTCTCGGGGACTACTGACCCGATGATAGTTGAAGGATGGATTAAGTCTATCGAGATAATTTTTGCATTCATGGAGCTACACGATGCAGACAGGGTTAGGTGTGCCACATTCTTTTTGACCGAAGACGCCAGATTGTGGTGGGAGAGTGCATCTGTGTCATGAACCTGTAAACAATGACTTGGGATGGATTTAAGGAGGTCTTCTACTTCAAGTACTTCACTGAGGAACTACAATCCAGACTGAACAGGGAGTTCATGACGCTGCAACAAGGAGACAGTAACGTTGCAGATTTTGTCAAGAAGTTTGAGAGGGAGTGTGACTTTGTGCCCCTAATTGCAAATAATGCCCGGGAGAAATTGGGGCAATTTATGGATGGTTTGTGTCCGATCTTTTGCCATGATGTGAGAGTTGATGGTCCTACTACCTATTTGGTGGCTGTGTCGAGAGCCTTGGCGGCAGAACAGGATCAAAGAGACATTGAGAACGACAGACAGGACAAGAGACCACATCAGGCACCATAGCAGCAGTTTAAGAGGCCTTTCCAGGGGCAGCAGGGGAAGAGGCCGTTTCAAGGACCGCCGAAAGGCAAAGGTTCTATCCCACAGAAAAGGGCTCCTCAGAAGCCTGGTGAGTATCCAGTGTGCCCTAAGTGCAACCGCCATCATATGGGGCAATTTCTATGGGGTTCAGGCAAGTGCTTCAAGTGTGGAGCCATTGAACATATGCTGAAGGACTGTCCGCAGTGGAGGCAGCCGACCCAGGGGAGAGTGTTCGCCATGCATGCTCAGGAGGCGAAGACATGACTTTGCTGACTAGAAATATTTTCATAAAGAGAGTCGCCACGAAGGCCTTGACCTTGATAGATTCTGGGGCCACTCACTCTTTTATCTCTAAGACGTTCGATAATCATTTGGACATCAAGTCCATTGGACTCGAAGTGAGCTATTCAGTGACAGTCCCATCAAGGGAAGAATTATCAGCTTCCAACGTGGTCAGGGACATAGATCTTGAACTACATGGACATCTAGTCTACACTGAACTTATTGTGTTGTCGATGCAAGAATTCGATATCATCTTGGGAATGGACTGGCTGACGAAGAACATAGTTCATATTGACTTTTAGAAAAGTTCACTTTTGGTAAGGTCGTTGGGCATGGAGCAATTTCTCTTTGAGCCGCATAGATGGAGGAGTTTCCCTTGCATGATCTCTTCCATGCAGGCACGGAGACTTATTCACAAGGGGTATCAGGCTTTCTTGGCCAGTATTATTTCCGCACCTGACGTACCCACTCCATCGACATCTGATGTAACGGTAGTCAGAGATTTTCCTGACGTTTTTCTCGATGACGTCACAGTCCTTCCACGAGA
The DNA here is from genome assembly GCF_022965805.1 of Primulina eburnea. NCBI lineage: Eukaryota > Viridiplantae > Streptophyta > Magnoliopsida > Lamiales > Gesneriaceae > Primulina > Primulina eburnea. The sequence goes on from NW_027331346.1 coordinate 12,198, forward strand.
GAGAGGTGGAGTTCGCTATTGATCTTGTGCCAGGCACTGTGCCAATATATAAGGCACCGTACCGTCTAGCTCCAGCTGAGATGTCAGAACTCAAACAGCAGATTCAGGAGCTTCTAGACAAGGAATTTATTCACCATAGTTTCTCACCTTGGGGCGCACCAGTGCTCTTTGTAAAGAATAAAGATAGGAGCATGAGGTTGTGTATCGATTACAGAGAACTGAACAAGGTAACAATCTAGAATAAATACCCACTACCAAGGATCGAGGACATATTTGATATGTTACAGGGAGCTACGATGTTCTCTAAGATAGATCTAAGATCAGGGTATCATCAGCTGAAGGTAAAAGATGGAGATGTTCATATGACAACCTTCAAAACTAGGTATGGGCACTACGAGTTCTTTGTGATGCCGTTGGACTGAAGAATGCTCCAGAAATTTTTATGGACCTCATGAACCGAGTATTTAATCCCTACCTAGATCAGTTCGTCATAGTGTTCATTAACGACATTCTTATCTACTCAAAGAGCCATGAGGAGCACAGTCAACATTTGGGTACAGTGTTGCAGGTTTTGCAGAGCCACTAGTTGTTTGCGAAATTCAGTAAGTGTGAATTCTGGTTGGAGAAATTAGCATTTTTGGGTCATATAATATCAATCAGTGGTATTGAGGTGGATCTAGATAAGGTGGCAGCAGTTAAAGAATTGGTTGAACCGAAGAATGCGTCAGAGATCCGCAGTTTCCTAGGCCTGGCAGGCTACTACATGAAGTTTATTCAGCGGTTTTCCTGGATCGCAGTGCCACTCACTTCATTGACTAAAAATAATGCTAAATTTGTATGGAGTGAAGAGTGTCAGAAGAGCTTCCATACTTTGAAGCAAGCTCTTGTTTCAGCGCCAGTTTTAGCCATACCATCAGGGTAAGGTTATTTTGTGTTTTACACCGATGCTTTTAAGCTCGGGTTAGGCACATTATTAATGCAACATGGTCGGGTTATAGCATATGCCTCCAGACAGTTAAAAGTGCATGAGAAGAACTATCTGACCCATGATCTCGAGTTAGCTGCTGTTGTCTTTGCGTTGAAGATATATAGAAATTATTTGTACAACGAGAAATGACAGATATTTACGGATCACAAGAGTCTCAAGTATTTCTTCACCCAAAGAGAGCTGAATATGAGGCAAAGACTGTGGTTGTAGTTGGTAAAAGACTACAATTGCGAAATTAGCTACCATCCAGGGAAAGCTAATGTTGTGGCAGATGCTTTGAGCAGGAAAGTAGCAGTCGTAGCACAGCTGTCAACGCGAAGATCTCTTCAGTCAGAAATTCAGAGGTTTGGCCTAGAGAATTATCCTAAGGGCAGAGCTCCTAAGCTATCTAAGCTGACAGTCTAGTCTTCTTTGCTATACCTAATCCGTAGTTGTCAGCCTTCGGATGAGCAAATATAGAAGTGGAGACTGAAGGATGAGGCCAAGGGCAATGTACTCTACATTGTGTTTGATGGCATTGTAAGATACAGGGGAAGGATGTGGGTGCCTAGTGTTGATTCGATCAGAGAGGATATTTTGACAGAGGCACATACATCTCCGTATTCTATCCACCCAAGAGGTGCCAAGATGTACAAGGATTTGCAGGTACTATTTTGGTGGCCAAGTATGAAGCGTGACATCCGTCGATTTGTGTCTGAATGTCTCACTTGTCAGCAAGTGCAAGCAGAGCATCAGATGCCAGCAGGAATGCTTAAGCCGCTCTCTATCACTGAGTGGAAATGGGAGAACATCGCCATGGATTTCGTTGTTGGTTTGTCAAGGTCAGTCAGAGCATCCAATGCCATTTGGGTTATAGTGGACCGACTTACTAAGTCAGCGCATTTCTTACCGGTGAAGACGACTTTTTCCATGACTCAGTATCCAGAGCTCTATATCTGGGAGATAGTCCGGTTGCACGGGATCCCAGTTTTTATTGTGTCCGACAGAGACCCGAGGTTTACATCGTCCTTTTGGAAGAGTTTACATGTAGCCATGTGGACGAAGTTTCTATTTAGTACAGGATTCCACCCTTAGAGAGATGGCAGTCTAAGCGAGTGATTCAGATTTTGGAGGACTTGTTGAGAGCTTGTGTGATCGATTTCCATGGGAATTTAGAATCAAAGCTACCTCTAGTGGAGTTTACCTACAACAACAGTTTCCAATCATCTATAGGTATGGCTCCCTACGAGGCACTGTATTGGAGGAAGTGCAGATCGCTGATTCATTGGGATGAAGTCGGTGAGAGATCAGAACTTATTCCAGAGATTGTTCAGCGGACTGCAGATGTGGTGGTCAAGATTCGAGATAGGATGAAGACTGCCCAGAATCGTCAAAAAAGTTATGCTGATAAGAGGAGAAGAGATCTTGAGTTTGTCGTAGGTGACCACGTCTTCGTGAAGATAACACCTATGAAGGGTGTTATGAGGTCTGGGAAGAGAGGCAAGCTCAGTACAAGATTTATTAGACCATTCGGATACTTGACAGAGTTGGGACTCTAGCTTATCGTGTAGCCCTACCGTCGAATCTGGTCGGGGTACACAACGTGTTCCACGTCTCGATGCTGAGGAAGTATCTAGCAAACCCTTCGCATTTTTTGTGCTATGAGCCATTGCAGCTTGCTCCGGACCTGTCGTATGAGGAAAGACCTGTCTAAATCCTAAACAAGCAGGAGTGGAAGCTTCGGAACAAGGTGACCAAGTTGGTCATGGTCCGGTGGCTGAATCAATCAGTAGAGGAGGCTACTTGGGAGGCCGAGGCAGACATGAGGAATTGCTACCCGGAACTGTTTGGTAAGACTTAATTTCGAGGACAAAATTTATTTAAGTAGGGGAGGAATTGTAGAGCCCAAAATCAGAATACATAAAACTATGTATTTATTTAATTGTTAACTTATTTATTTAAATTAAAATGATTTTAACGATGCATTATTTATGAATTTGCATTATTTTAAATTATTTATGATTTTCTGATACGCGTTAAAATGTTTTCTTGAGTTTCATGTTTCAGGCGATTATTTGATACAGGATCGAGGAAAAGAGACCGGCGACGATTTTGAACATTTTAAAATGTGGTATTTTATTTTAAGTCAAGAAAATGGCATTTTAAATGATTTATTTGGTTTTAGTATTTTAAGAGCCTAATTTAATTATTAGGTGGTTTTATGAATTTTTTAAACTTTTAAAGATTTTTCACTTGTGTATTTTATTTTAAATTAAGATATTTTAGAAAAGCTAGTGCTGGGTTAGCATTTTAATTAACATTTTTATTAGCATGTTAATTGGGTAATTAGTAAATATTTCCCCCTAATTATATTAAAACACACGCGCAGACACTTTAACACACACTCAACTACACGACACACACAAACACATTTTTCCTTCACTTTCATTTAAATTTTTGAGAGCAAAAGACTTAGGGTTCTAAGAGCTTCAGCAGCCGCCCCTTTCTCTTCAAATATTTCCAGTAATTCACGTTGATTTTTTTGCAAGAAATCGAGCCACAAATCATTCCGGATCAACCCTCGCACCTTCCCCGCTTTGGTATCGTCGATTAGAATTTTTAAGTATCAAAAGCATGTATATTCTATTTTTCTGCATCGATCTCGTTATATTATGTGTTGTGATTTTTATTATGCGTGAAATCAATGTATGTTGTGAAAAGTTTGAGAAAAAACGTTTGAAACAATTTTTAGATCAGAAAATTTTAGATTTTAAAATGTGTTTCCTGTCATTTCGATTTCTGTGAAAAATTGGTTGTTTTTTGAAGAACCTAAAGGGGGGGTGAATAGGTTCTTTTAGGCCCTTTAGCGTTTTTAAAACGAGTTTGCAAAAATTGCAAGCGGAAGACTTGAGGGACAATCACAAATAAAATGAATGCGTAAAGTAAGTGCGTAAAATAAATGCGTAGTAAAGTAAATGCGTAAAGTAAAGAGGGATAGAGATGTTTATGGAAGTTCGACGAAGAATCGTCTACGTCTCCCCTTCTCGATGAGGATCGAGGTATCACTATATCGACTTGGCTTTAGGAGCTCCAAGCTAGCTTTTACAACCACGCCTCGATGCGTCTACTTGGCCTTGAGGGCTCCAAGGATAGCCACGAACTTTACAACCCACTCGAGAGTATTACTTTCACTCTTTTTCTACAACTCTTTTGATATTACAACTCTTTTAATCAACGCACACAAGAGATAGTAGAAAGCTTTGTAAGAGACAAGAGAGAGTGGAGTGGATGTTTGAAAATGCATCCTCAAAGGCCTATTTATACTAGTCTTGGACGCCAAGGTTCGGATCTTCTGTTTATGCTTCGGAACGTCCGATGTGATTGAAATCAATTTGCGTAATTCTGGGATGACTTCGGATCGTCCGTTCTTGACTTCGTAGGGTCCGAACATGTGCTTCGGATGGACCGATCAAACTTCGTATCTTCCGAACAGTTCTTTCAGACAGTGTGTGAACAGCTTCGGAAGGTCCGAACTCAAGTTCGTACCGTCCGAACATTCCCGCGTTTCCAGAGATTTGAAATCTTCAACACTTCGTAGCGTCCGATCATGTCCTTCGTAGCGTCCGAAATCTTACTCAATCAATCAGTCAGATCAATTTGTCTCCGCATTCAAGTGATTTGATTGCTTGTGTTCGGAACGTCCGATCACGTCTTCGGACCGTCCGAACGCTCTCCTCGCAGCTTCCGAACAGCTTCTATTTTGCTTCTGAATTGCACAATTTCGGACCGTCCGAACCGAATGTCGGATCTTCCGAACGTAACCTGTTCTTAATTTCCTGCATGCCTCAATATAAAACATTAGTACATTTTTAATCCAAGTTTTGGTATCATCAAAACAAAAACTTTGGGATATGTTACAGCATTAAAAACATTAATCTCATCCTCGAGATTTGTATGCGTTTAAGGCGTAACAATCTCCCCCTTTTTGATGATCACAAAACTTGGTTAAAAATTGAGAAACAATAATCAACATAATCTAAATTATTATTAAATAACTCCCCCTTAATCAAATAACAAGTCTAAGAGGTTGAATTAAGGCGAATTTATTTAATAACCATTTAACAGCAATTTTAACCAAATAAATTTGAATTAAGGCGAATTTATTTAATAACCATTTAATAGCAATTTTAACCAAATAAATTCTCCCCCTTTTTGTGATAAGCAAAAAGACATAAGCATAAAGAGAGACAAATAAACAGGTAAAATATCCACTAATAAATGCAATTCTTTTATACAATGATGCATAAAGATAAAATAAAAAATAACAAAAACATAAGCTAAGAATCCGCATCCCGCGACTCTCTATGTCTCCTCATCTCAGCCTCGATGGAATCCAGACGCGAAGAAGTCTCGGTATGATGGCGCTCTAAGGTAGGCTCTAAAAGAGAAAAACGAGTGTCGAAACGAGTCTCCAATCGCTCGAGATACTCGAAAATCCGATCGTAGGGTCCAGAGGGAGCAGGCGGAGTGAAGCCATGAGGAAGGTCATCCATGGTCATCAAAGGAGTGCTAATAGGGTCGGGAACACGCTGATGGGATGAAGAGGGAATATCAACCGAAGGGGTAGGAGTGGTACCCGTAGTAGGGGGACCAGCGGGAAATCCTCTCGTCTGAACGTGAGGAGGAAGGAGACCGAAGGGAACATGAAAGTGTTCGGTCGGACGATAGGACGCAAAGATGCGATCCTTGTCGATGACCCAAGAGGATAAGACGGGATTCCAAGAGAGTCCCATCTTAACAACAGTATCATGGTCGATAGTCTCGCGAGGAGAAATAGATAAGGATTCTTCATCTGTAAAGTCAATGCCCAGATGGGCTAGAATCCGGTTAATGAACCGGCCAAATGGAAAAGAGACGCGAGTAGAAGAAGCCGCGTACTCCATGGCGTACATAAGAAAACGGGGAAGGTTAAAAGGACGCTGGGAGACTAAATAATAGAGAATGTACAGATCGAGATATTTGCAAGTGGAGAGGTCTCCACTGCGAGGAACAATAGAAGAAGTGATGAGCTTCAGAACAAGCTGAAGCTGAGGAGAAAGGTCCTTCGCATGAGGACGGTCATCGGCAGGAGTAGGCGGACGACCGAAGATGGTGGTCAAGGCAGTGACTCGATCAAAAGTGGGGTCATTCTCAGTCCAAGACTGAGAAAAGAACTCACTCGGTCCGTCTCGAGGAAGATCGAACCAAGTGGAGAGGTCGGCGGTAGAAAAAGAAATGAACCGACCCTGAACAATGGTAACAACACGAGTGTCATCACCACCAAGAACTAAGGAAAAGTTCGCATAGAACTGATGTATGAGAGAGGGGTAGATGAGATCAGGTACGGAAGGTAGAAAGAAGTTTCCCCAACGTTGAGACTCAATAAGAGTAATCAACGTAAAGGAATTCGCACGGAGGTATTCGGTGTGAAGGGTACGACCAGGCAGAATGTTACGGGTTTCGAATTCAGGTGGGGTAGGACGAGGATTGGGTGGTTGGGTAAGATCATGATGAAAGGCACCGTGACGAGGGCGAACATTTCGGCCAGCTACGTTACGGCGCGGAGGCATAGTGAGTAGTGAGTGTTTTGTGTGGGGAAAGAAAGAAAGAGTGAATGAGCAAATAAATCAGAGGATCCGAACGCCTATTTATAGGCCATGTTCGGACGGTCCGAACATGAGTTCGGAAGGTCCGGAATTTGAACGGAACGGTTATCTGGCAATCAGTTCGGACGATCCGATTCGTAATCGGACAATCCGATCATAGAACGGAGGCTACGAAGCGTAAACGGAGGGTCCGAAGTCTGACAATCAGGCATGGGAAGGCGCGAACATTAAATGACATTGGAAGGAGTTCGGACGATCCGATGTTTGTTCGGATGGTCCGAAGAGGGAATCGGAGGTTCTGGAACCTATGGTCAGGTTCGGACGATCCGAACACGTTCGGTGGATCCGAGGTGAAACGGAGCATCCGAATAGGAGCGGTGATTCCGAAGTAGCCAAGATGAGGAACACCTAAAATTTAAAATATTTAGCACATAAATGAATGTTGAGCCATAATTATGGATAAATACAATTAATTTGTATTATCCGACATTATAATGCTCACATTAATAATACTCCCCCTCAATTTAACAAATATGTACGAGAGTATTCGACTAGTGTTTACAACTCAATCATGCCAAGTTCACCACGCAAACGAGTAAAAGTAGATTCATCTAGTGGTTTTGTAAAAATATCAGCAATTTGATTCTTGGTGTCAACATAGTGAAGTTCAACATCATTTTGCTCAATGTGATCACGAATGAAATGATGTCGAATGTCAATATGTTTAGTACGAGAATGTTGAACTGGATTCTTTGTTAGACATATGGTGCTTGTATTATCACAAAAGATTGGAATTTTTGAAAAAGTAACACCATAGTCGAGTAATTGATACTTCATCCAAAGAATTTGTGCACAACAACTACCGGCAGCCATATACTCGGCCTCGGTCGTTGAAAGTGCAACACAGTTTTGCTTTTTAGAAAACCATGACACCAAGCAATTTCCCAGAAAGAAACAAGTTCCACTAGTGCTCTTTCTATCCACCTTATATCCTCCAAAGTCGGCATCACAGTAAGCTTTTAAATCGAAAAATGAGTTCTTAGAATACCATAATCCGAGATTTGGAGTATTTGAAAGATATTTGAAAATGCGTTTTAAGGCGAATAAGTGTGATTCCTTTGGACATGATTGAAATCGTGCACACAAGCAAACACTAAACATAATGTCAGGTCTACTAGCAGTCGCATAGAGTAGGGAGCCAATCATGCTACGAAATAACTTTTGGTCAACAGGTTTACCTCCCTCATCTTTGTCGAGTCTGACTGTCGTGCTCATAGGTGTGGATGAGGCTTTGGAAGACTCCATCCCAAACTTTTTTAGCATCTCCTTGATGTACTTTCCTTGGTTGACAAAGAAACCATCCTTGCATTGCTTGATTTGGAGACCAAGGAAGTAGTTGAGCTCGCCCATCATGCTCATCTCAAAGTGATCCTGCATAAGCTTAGAAAAATCTCTACACAAGTGTTCATTAGTAGCACCAAAAATAATATCATCTACATATATTTGTACTATCAGCAAATCATTATTTTTAGTCAAGGTAAATAAGGTAATATCAACTTTACCTCTACAAAAACCATTAGACAGCAAAAAGGTAGATAATTTCTCATACCAAGCTCTAGGAGCTTGTTTCAAACCATACAAAGCCTTATCAAGTTTATACACATACACATAATCAGATAAGTGCACATCTTCAAAACCAATAGGTTGCTCAACATACACTTCTTCTTTCAAATCACCATTAAGAAAAGCACTTTTAACATCCATTTGAAACAATTTAAAGTCTCTAGAGCAAGCAAAAGCAAGTAGCATGCGAATGGATTCTAGTCTAGCAACAGGGGCATAAGTCTCATCATAATCAATTCCCTCTTCTTGACTATATCCTTTAGCTACTAGCCTAGCTTTATTTCTAGTGATTGTACCATGCTCATCTAACTTGTTCCTAAATACCCATTTAGTTCCTATGACAGGTCTATCAGTGGGTCTAGGTACAAGATTCCAAACTTTATTCCTTCTAAATTCATTTAGTTCATCTTGCATAGCAATAATCCAAGAATCATCAAGTAAAGCTTCTTCTATGTTCTTAGGCTCTATGTGAGAAAGAAAAGCAAGATAATTGCACATATTAGAAGAGCGAGTAGATACTCCCTTCGATGGGCTACCAATGATGAGGTCCATGGGATGATCCTTGTGTGTAGTCCACTCCTTCGGAAGAGGTGCGTCCTCTTGATCTTTAGGAACATCATCTAGGCTTGTGGACTCCAACTTTTCGCCAAGGATATCTATATCATCATCATCAGAAACAACAGTTCTAGGCAAGCAAGGGTTAGTTTCATCAAATATGACATGAATAGATTCTTCAACTAGTAAAGTACGTTTATTAAAGACTCTATATGCTTTGCTAGAAGTAGAGTAACCAAGAAAGATACCTTTGTCCGATTTAGCATCGAACTTACCCAGGTTGTCCTTACCATTGTTGTGGATGAAGCATTTTGATCCAAAAGCGCGGAAGTAAGAAATGTTAGGCTTTCTCCCTCTCCATAGTTCGTATGGAGTTTTCTTGAGAATTGGCCTTATTGATACGCGATTGATGATGTAACAAGCAGAACTCATTGCTTCAGCCCAAAAATATTTTGGTAGAGAATGCTCACATAGCATGGTCCTTGCAATCTCTACTAGGGTCCTATTCTTCCTCTCAACGACACCGTTTTGTTGAGGAGTTCTAGGACAAGAAAAGTTGTGACCAATGCCTTTGCTTTGACAAAAAATTGAAAAATTTTCATTTTGAAATTCCGTTCCGTGGTCACTACGGATTTGTTTGATCAAAAGATTTTTCTCATTTTCAACCTTTTTGACAAAAATTTTGAAATGATCAAAGGCATCATTTTTGTGGGCTAAAAACAATGTCCAAGTAAAACGTGAAAAATCATCTACAATGACAAAAGCATAAGATTTTCCTCCTAGACTAGTTGTCCTCGAGGGACCACATAAATCTAGGTGAAGTAATTCAAGGGGCATAGAAGTGGATACAAAATTTTTATTTTTAAAAGATTCCTTTGTGTGTTTACCAAGTTGACAAGCATCACAAAAAGAATCTAATTTTAAATTCAGCTTTGGCATTCCGGAAACTAGGTCAAGTTTTAAAAGTTTTTCTATGGTGCTCATCCCAACATGACCAAGTCGTCTATGCCAAAGAATGTTGTCATCAACATTTAATGTTACAAGGCTTTTTATTTTTGAAAAAGATGAAATCTTTAAATCGACCTTGTAAACATTTTCACTTCTATAACCTTTGAAACTAATGGTTTTGTCAGTTGTGAGTGATACAGTGCAATCGTGTGGTGTGAATTTGACTTCATAACCCCTATCGCACAATTGACTAATGCTTAGGAGGTTATGTTTAAGCCCTTTCACAAGAAGTACATCATCAATAATAGTAGAGTTAGATATACCTATTGAGCCGATGCCTTCTATGATCCCTTTGCTGTTGTCTCCGAAGGTCACCGATCCCTTTTCTTTTGGTCGAATGGATTGTAGCAACTTCTTTTCTCCCGTCATGTGTCGAGAGCATCCACTGTCAAGATACCAAGTGCTCGATGACTTGTCTCCCCTTTGTCCCTACAAGGTTGAGATACAGTTTGATAGTTGGTACCCGTTTCTTTGGGTCCTTTGGGGTTAGTAGTTGGGGATTTGGGGATCCATTTCCAATAACTATTCTTGTTGTGTTGGTGTCTAAGTTTCTTGCATTTAGGTCTTATGTGGCCTATCTTACAACAGTAAGTACATGTTGGTGGTGTTCTTGGTTTTGCCTTTGCGATAAGACTAGCGAAGTTGACTGATTTCTTTTCATATCCTAGACCTCCTTTGTCGAAGTTACACCTTTGCATGCTCAAGAGGTTTTCTAGTTTACCGCTACTCACATTGAACTTGTTGAAGGCTTTCTCTAAGTCTCTTAGGTTTGTCTTGAGCTTAGTGTTGTCATGCATCCTAGCTTCTAGTTCAGTTTTAAGTTGCTTATTCTCATTTCTAAGTGACTTAGCCTTATTGTACATACTAGTGTAAGCGGAGAGTAATTCATCGTAAGAGGGTACCTCGTCGTCATCCGAGTCGGTCAGATGATCTTCCTTCGCCATGAAGCATAGGGTAGACTCCTCTTCGTTGTCGCTGTCGCTCCACGTGGCTAGAAGGGCCTTTTTCTTGTCTTTGCCGGCCTTCTTCTTGGAGGGACACTCGTTTGCATAGTGACCCTTTTGTTGACAGTTGTAGCAGGTCACTTCCTTCTCAAACTTTTTGTCTTTCTTGTTGAAGTTGGAACTCCGCATGAATCTTTTGAACTTTCTAGTGAGGAGTGCCATTTCTTCATCGTCGCTATCTTCAAGTTGACTGGTCAAGGCGATCCCTTTCGCCTTTACTTTGTCGTCATCTTTCTTTGTCTCCTTCCGGGTAGATACTTCAAGTTCATGGGTCTTTAGGGTCCCATGAAGTTGATCAAGGTCGTAGGATGCCGCATCTCCCTTGTTGGATTCAATGATAGCCGTGCGCTTTGCATCCCATTCCGCCGGTAATGCTCGAAGGGCTCTCCTCCACACTTGTTTAGTTGGGTAGTTCTCACCAAGTTGGGCAAGCTCATTGATGATTTGGGTGAGCCGCCGGAACATGGTGTCGATATCCTCCTTGGGTTCCATCTCAAAGGTCTCGTACTTGAGTTGGAGAAGGTCTATCTTCGTTTCTTTGACTTGATTGGTTCCCTCGTGGCAAATCTCCAATTTGTCCCAAATCTCTTTGGCGGAGGTACAAGCCGAGATTCGGTTGTATTCATTCATATCTAGAGAACAATGAAGAATATTCATAGCTTTAGCATTTTGAGAGATAAGTTTCATATCGTCCTTGGTGAAGTCATCCATTCCCTTAGGTATTTCCTTATTATCCACCGTTTTCATGGGGATATAGGGACCTTTCACCGTTATTTTCCAAAGGTCGTAATCGACGGATTGGATGTATAGAGATATTCTATTTTTCTAATATCCGTAATTAGTACCATTGAAAAGAGGGGGACGATTTGTGGATTGTCCTTGTGCATACTCGCTTGCTAGATTGGCCATTTTAAAAGATTTTGAAAAACCTTGCTCTGATACCACTTGAAGAACCTAAAGGGGGGGTGAATAGGTTCTTTTAGGCCCTTTAGCGTTTTTAAAACGAGTTTGCAAAAATTGCAAGCGGAAGACTTGAGGGACAATCACAAATAAAATGAATGCGTAAAGTAAGTGCGTAAAATAAATGCGTAGTAAAGTAAATGCGTAAAGTAAAGAGGGATAGAGATGTTTATGGAAGTTCGACGAAGAATCGTCTACGTCTCCCCTTCTCGATGAGGATCGAGGTATCACTATATCGACTTGGCTTTAGGAGCTCCAAGCTAGCTTTTACAACCACGCCTCGATGCGTCTACTTGGCCTTGAGGGCTCCAAGGATAGCCACGAACTTTACAACCCACTCGAGAGTATTACTTTCACTCTTTTTCTACAACTCTTTTGATATTACAACTCTTTTAATCAACGCACACAAGAGATAGTAGAAAGCTTTGTAAGAGACAAGAGAGAGTGGAGTGGATGTTTGAAAATGCATCCTCAAAGGCCTATTTATACTAGTCTTGGACGCCAAGGTTCGGATCTTCTGTTTATGCTTCGGAACGTCCGATGTGATTGAAATCAATTTGCGTAATTCTGGGATGACTTCGGATCGTCCGTTCTTGACTTCGTAGGGTCCGAACATGTGCTTCGGATGGACCGATCAAACTTCGTATCTTCCGAACAGTTCTTTCAGACAGTGTGTGAACAGCTTCGGAAGGTCCGAACTCAAGTTCGTACCGTCCGAACATTCCCGCGTTTCCAGAGATTTGAAATCTTCAACACTTCGTAGCGTCCGATCATGTCCTTCGTAGCGTCCGAAATCTTACTCAATCAATCAGTCAGATCAATTTGTCTCCGCATTCAAGTGATTTGATTGCTTGTGTTCGGAACGTCCGATCACGTCTTCGGACCGTCCGAACGCTCTCCTCGCAGCTTCCGAACAGCTTCTATTTTGCTTCTGAATTGCACAATTTCGGACCGTCCGAACCGAATGTCGGATCTTCCGAACGTAACCTGTTCTTAATTTCCTGCATGCCTCAATATAAAACATTAGTACATTTTTAATCCAAGTTTTGGTATCATCAAAACAAAAACTTTGGGATATGTTACAGCATTAAAAACATTAATCTCATCCTCGAGATTTGTATGCGTTTAAGGCGTAACATTTTTATGGAAAGGTTTTCAAAATATAAAACGTATTACTTTTTGATACCTTCGTTTTGACAGTGAATTCGTAATTTTTGGAAAATAAATGAGTGAGTTATGATCGTTTTTGTGGGACTGCTCAAACTATGATTTTCCGAAAAATACGTTCTTGACGTGTTCTTGAAGATTATTGTTGCAGGCTTCATTGGGGACCGTTGGATGATCGCTGCAGCATTTAGATATATTGAGTATGAGGTTGTGATGAGTTTTTGTGCTTCGTTTTGTGTCGATAGGAATTTGGTTTCATTAGAAGTTGTAGGGATCGTGTTGGTGTCAAAATGTCATGTTCATGAGTTGTGTTGCATTCCATGTCGTTCTTCGTTGTTTCGGGGCGTTTTTGTGAGTTGAATCATTGTCATAGTGTTCTAGGATGAGTCTTGAGGTGTCAGTTCGAGCCGATACGGCGTAGCTTTGAGTTTACATCAAGTTTGACCTGTTGGGGTCAAATGGACGCGGAACTTGCACCGCAGCGCCCTTGCGGAGCGCCACAGCGCCCGACACTCGCATGTCGGAGCGCTGCGCGCTTCCTGGAGGCGTCGCAGTGCAGAGCCTAGCGCATAGGCGCTAGGCAGCGCTGCAAGGCCCAGCGCCTAGGTGCTTGATCATGATTTTTAAAACGCTATTTAGGCTCATGTCTTCTATATTTTGGGAAATGTTCACACATCATTTTAGGATTTGCTTCGGGGGTCGTTATCATGTATATTACGATGAATAAATGAGGTCAAGTCCCGAGTGACTTAGAATGTCATAAAAAATTTGTCATTTCAGGTGGTGAGCGCACGACTAATACGTCTAAGCTATGGAAAAATTAATTGCCTGTAATCATTCTAGTATGTACAGCAGTGACCCCAAGCGAGACCCAATGAATCCATCAACACCATGTATGTATGTTCAATGTGCAAAAGAAAAATATTTTATGTTTTTGAGGTATGCTAAATGTCTTGTGACCAATTATGAACGAGTTTGGAAATCGGTGAACGTGGCCGAGGACCTCTACACCCCGATAAAGCATGACCGGGTTAAGATCAGGATTAGAAAGCGGTAAAGCATGACCAGGGACCAATCCACCCGGTAAAGCATGACCGAGGATCTCATGTATGCGGTAGTGGATCTTCCCTACCAGCCCAGTACTGTGGTTTAGTCATCAGGCACATTTATGTATGCGCCACTTACTTTCAAACGTATCTCTACGAAAAATGATGAAGTTTATGCATGTTAAAGTATGTATGATGCAAGCATGTTTATGAAAACTTTTATGATGATGGCTCGTCTGAGTTTATGTTATTACATTCAAGTTTAAGTATGTACGTTCTACTTTAAAGATGCATGTTGTTTTATTATGTATTACTTGTTATTCTCAGTTTATACGTGTTGATTCTTTAGACTCACTAGATTTGATCGACACAGGTGAAGATGAGTATGAGGAGAAGAGAGGTGGGGACCAATGAGCCAGCTTGGACTGCGCAGGAGGCTAAACCTGAGGACCGCCCATGTTTTAAGAATTTATGAATGTTAATTCAAATACTCTGATTTTTACGAGATTTTTTACGTTGTTTAAACGTTTACTTTTTTGCAAACTTTGTTGTTAATTGTTTCATTTCAAACATTTTTAGACGAGCATTTTATTTTAACGCAGTTTGAAATATTATTATTTATTTAAGAAAATTTTATTTTTCCGCAAATTTCAAATAGTTTAAAAGTACGGTAGGTTACACTATTAGTTGGCGTTCTCTAAAGCTTCATTTAGGCGAGATAACTGATCAGTTCGGCTTCTGATCAGTTACAATATCATGTGCACTACGATAAACTATTAGTAATAAAATAACAAGTTTTGTTAACATCAAAATCAAGATTGCGAACATGAAATGTTCCAATAGCTATATAGTCAACTGATAATCATTCTGACATGCCATTAGTTAAAAGCGTAGCCAACAACTGACAAATTGTAGATAAACAGACTGTAACTTGTACTGGGAGTTTCGCACATTAGAATGCCATAGCTTACTATTGCCAGAAGGATGTTGGCAAATTCAGAAAGGAGATATCAATGGATATGATTCATCTAACGCACTAAATGTTGCCATTGGAAGCAAATCATATAAATAGCCATGGAGTTCAGCTGAGACAAGTTCTTTTGCACAACTATTCTGAGTGAAATTTGAATTCTAGTATTCAAGTTCAGTTACGATATTCATATAGAAAATAACAGAGATATTTCATAAACTTTTAGACTATCATCTTAGCTAAAGCACTAGCACATTACATTGTTGTATTTGATTCTTAAGCTCAATTGTGTTAAGAAAAGAAAATTAGTTGTATACTGATAAATTGTAAAGATACTAAGATTTTCAGTTTGGCAGTGTTTAAGACAAAACTGATGTGGGTTGTTACAACGTTTGTATTTAATCAAAGTCTTTTAGTGAAAATCATATCCTTGTGATAGAAGGGGTGACGTAGGAGCATTTGAAGTTTCCGAACATCCATAAAATATTTATGTTCTTTACGTTAGTTATTCGTTGAGTATTCAATCTATAAATTGGTTTATTTCTGCACTGAAACTAGTTAACTGACTGATATCGACAATAAGATTCTTGGATTCAGTTTATCACTAAACTGATTCACCTTTATCGAAAAAAGTCAAATATCTTAAAGTGTTTATTCAACCCTCCTAAACACTTCGACCTATCAAACCGATCCTAACACACACGAAGCCTACGTATCAATAACTCATGAAAACTTGAAGAATCATGCATAGAAAAATTTAAACATGCAAATAATTTTGATTTAAATCCTTCGTACAGTAAAATGTTTCTCATGCATATTTATCATCAAATAATAGTATATGACAAGATTGATGCATCAAGAAGGGTTTAGAACATGTCTTTGCCTATAAATGCTCGAATAAACGAATATGGACGCGAGGGAACGTGGAGAATGAATGTGAAATGATTGCTAAACGTTTTCCTTGTAAAGAACTTGGGAAAATTCAACAAAATATACAGGTAGGTGTGGAGAAGGGGTGGTGACTGATTAGAAGCCAAGAACCCTAGATTTCTCCCACTTTCTTTTGTGTGTGTGTGTGTGTGTATGTGCGTGCGGTGTGTGTGCGCGAGCGTGAGTTTTAACCCCCATTTTTTTTAAAAAAAAAATTGCAAATTAATTAAATACTAGGTAAAAACATTAATTAAGACATAAAATAATAAAAATATTAAACATCATGATCAAGAATTAAATCTCCTAATTTTTTAAATTTGCTAATAAGATGCTTAAAATCTTTTAATTCACCTAAAAATTTAAATTTAACTTTAAAATATTAAAATTCATAAATCATTTATATTAAATAATTTCTTGGATTAAAATAAAAATATAACATTTAATTTTTGGTCATTAATCGTCTTCGATCTCCTATCTTCGGCTAAACATTGAATATTCGCCTAAAAAAATTCAACTCATGAGTGAGCAGCAATGTTGGCTAGTAGAGTAAATTCGGCTTAGTCGTAGAAAATGACCATTATAGTAAAACCAGCTTAGTCATAGAAAATTTCCAGCAATGCGAATATGACAGAACATTTCCAAACGGAGATATAATTGTATCCAACGTTCATATTGTTCTTTGAAGCCATAAACACAACACTTAGTCAAATAATGAAATTGATAAATTAACAACACAACAAGTTTGTAGAACATTCTTCCTTGTCAAGCATAAGTGAAACATCATTTGAAGAAAACACTCACACAAAAGCGAGATAAGTTTCATACAATAAGAGCCCGTTTGGTATCAAAAGTTTTTTGATTAAAAAAGTGATTTTTTAAGTTGGCTTTTAAAAGTGCTTTTTTAAGTAAAAGTTGTGTTAATATTGTGTTTGGATGAATAGATAAAAAGCACTTTTTAAATTAATAAATGTGTTTGGATACATATCATTAAAGTTCTTTTTTAACTCATTAATTTATATATATATATATATATATATATATATATATATATATATATATATATATATATATATATATATATATATATATATATATATTATATTGAAATCTTAAAAACCATAAAAACAATTGTTAATAACAATGGTTAATGTTTACATTCTACTTTAATTTATTTAAATAAAAACTAATAGTTCAATGTCGACCTTGTATTGGCAGTGAATTTCTTATGTCATCTCTCAATTCTTTCATTTCCGTAATATTTTCTTGTGTTGGCTCTTGCCATCTCGTACCTCTGTCTTGGACATAAACATTTTCACCATCTTGGTCGATTTCTTGTAAATCATCAATATTTTCGAGTTGTTCAAGAATATCTCCAGCCGCATCGTATCGCCTTATGAAATTGTGTAAAGCAAAACATGCCACTATCATTTTAAATTGAGTATCTAGACAAAATGTGGGCATATTTTGTAATACCTTCCATCGTGCTTTGCACACTCCAAATGTTCTTTCAATAACCGTCCTTAAACTGGAATGATGATAATTAAATACTTCATTTTTGATCTGAACTTTGGAGCCAATCGAAATTGAGGTAAATGATATCTAGTATCTTTATAAGGTCCCATATAGCCTTTGAAAGTAGGATTTGGTTTCTATGACATTCTTAAACAGCTAGTGCAGTTCTGTGAGTGTAGATTCTGCAGCGAAAAAAAAAGCAAAAAAACATGAACGAACAAAAACCTCGACGGAAAAAAAATTGTACCTTGTAGAAGAATGGAGAAAATATTGAGAGGAGGCTACTAGTGTGGATGTTTTTTTTAGGTTATGAAAAAAGTTAGTGAAAAAAGCTCTAAAATAGGGCTTTTAAAAAAGCTCTAATTTCAACTTAAATAAGTGCTTTTTTAAGCACTAGAAGTCCACCCAAACAAGTTAAAAAATTAAAAAAGCACTTTATTTTAAAAAAAAGCACTTTTTTAATTGTAGCTTCTTATACCAAACGGGCTCTAACTGACTGAGAGTCTTTACATACAGACATGAAAGAATGTGTAACTTTGTAATGGTTTGGTGCAAATGTGCGTCTATCTAGAAATTTTGAGTTGGTGAGAAGTGCTAGCCAAAGTGGATTTGTACAAAGAATTTTATGAGCCAAAGTTTTCTATTGAATTCTTTCCTACAACCGGAGGAGAAAGATACTGTAGGATCTCGGTTTTCTCGTACCCACACGCAGCGGAAGTTTTAAAATTTTTATTTTATTTGACAGTCAAAATATTTGTTTGAGCACTGGTATGGTTTATAAATTAAATATACATAGGAAGTTTAAACTTTTACTTTTGGTGAAAGATTCACAAGGCTCCAACTATTCCGGAATTAGCGGAAATATCTCTTGTTGTAAATATCACGTACGTTCTTCAAATCTTCTTTCTTAAATCTCCTAATCCGGTCCACGACTGGATTACTTGTTTCTCTTCTAACTTACACTAGAAAGTATAGAAAATCTTTTCATAGAGATAGAACACTAAAAACCAGCACAACTCTCAAACTTTGAGTGGCCAAATTTTTCTTGTTTCTGAGAAAAGATTTTCGAAAGCTTCTATGAAAAATTGGGAAGGACCGAAAATTTCATCAATCTTGCCCAAGGAATTAATTAACGAGAGCAGCACATCTTTTTCTTTTTAAAAACTCTCGGATGCTCTTTTTAAAATAATTAAGAAGCAAAATCCTTATTATTCTTTCTCCAAGATTTTCGGTCATCCATTATCTCCACCAAGGAAATACATTTATTATTCCAACTAATGGTCATTTCCTTAATTAATCACATTAATTAGGTAATTAGATTTCAATAAATATATGACTCTCAAAATTAGCACACCCATAATCATGCAATATTATTTTCTTTGTGTGCAAGTTTTTTTAATTATGGTATCATGAATATTTTCATATTACATAAATCAATACCATATTTAATAAAAATTTAATGGGCTATATTTTAATTCATTAAAATATAATTTAATTATTAAAGCCCATTTGAACTTTAATAAATTAACATAATGGGCTTATACTCTTACAAGCACATGATCCATACTCCCATTACATTAATCTCATCATAATCCCGATCGGTGATCAAATATGATCGATGTGACAATTTCAACTTATTTGTTATTATGATGCAAAATTTAATTTCGAGATCACCAATGTCTAAATAAGGCAGATGTACTCCTTTGACTGTTTTAGCAGTCATGCTCTCAAAATTTCTATAAAATTTATTTATAAGCTTATCGATTGATCATATCAAACTTATTTCTTATAAATTCAACTCATTGAATATATTATCTCAACGGGAAAGTGTATACCAGTATTTTTGTGACCCTCAATGGTCCAGGGATACAGCTAGCCGTGGGTTCACAACTCTTTGTGATTCAGGACAATTTCCTTTATTCGGGCTTACCCTTATTTGCCACATTCCATGCACCAACATTTGATCATGAGAATGTCAGAACTCATTTCTGATTGCACCTATCGGATCATGGTAAGAGCATCTAGTAGCATCGCCCCATGATCCCCTAAGTATCACTTATAGTGCCTGCAAGATCCAGTCGATTATGATTAGCGTAGAGTATGGTCCCTTCATCTCATATATCCCGATCGAATCTGCAACCATTGGTTCGTCAAGGGTTGCATATTCATTCGATAACTATGTGATAACTATAATAGTGGCATCACGTGTACTATTTGAGAACTGCTTCTCTAACGTACATCTCATACTCTGGCCAGAGATTTCATGCACTATTATTACATCAGATCACATAGGATATCCACACCCGTAGGTGAGCGGTGAATCCCCGACTACAATGCATTGGCTCCAATATGTGTTGCAACTGTACCCAACCTCGCCACCTGATTACTCTCCCGGAGGCGGTAAACGAATCAAAACACAGCCCTATAGAGCCTCAGTGTTGTCCTGGATCATAAGGACTAATGGTGTACAATCATAACCACAGACTTATCCTCTCGATGAATGATAACCACTTGGAAAGTCTGAGGAAGGGTTGTTCGGTATAATCATCATATGACTACCCATCTGCATGTTTGGACATCTCCATGCCCTTACCAAGAAACGCAGTACACAAGATCACAGATGTTAGTCTCGATCTCAAGCGACCTTTATCCATGTTTTAGGCGGCTAAATCGACTAGGAACGAATTTAGAATATGCATTGTTTACAAATGAGTTTCAACATCGAATTACGATTCATTTGTATTAAAGCATAATTAAGGACTTTATATATGCTGATTGCATGGGCATACAGATAAAGTATAATGAAACCATTAAAAGTTAAATTATATTAAAATAAAGATTGTTTATTTTACTTGAGTTAATAAATTACCTAGCCAACCATTGCCTTGCAGGGAATCTACTCTAACAATCTCCCACTTGCCCTAGAGCCAACTACCCTTAACTTTAATCTCATTGCTTCGCGATGCTTCTGAAACAATGGTCCTGGCAAGGGCTATGTAAGTGGATCAGCAACATTATCTGCAGAGGGGACTCTTTTGACTGATATGTCTCCTCTTCCCACAATCCTCGTATGATGTGAAACTTTCTCAGTAGATGTTTGGATCGCTGATAAGACCTTGGTTTCTTTGCTTGCGCAATGGCACGAATGTTGTTGCAGTACGACGGGACTGGATCAACTCCATTAGTAATAACGTCCAACACTTGGACAAAATTCCTCATCCAAACTGTCTCTTTGGCTGCATCAAATGCAACAATGTATTCAGCTTTAGTGGTGGAATCTGCAACAGTGTCTTGCTTGGAACTTTTCCAAGAGACAGTCGCACCATTTAGCATGAAAACAAACCAGAGGTCAATTTCGAATGATCTACATCACATTGGAAGTTAGAATAAGTTTAGCCTTCCAATTTCAATTCTCCACCCCCATAGACCATGAACAAATTCTTACTCCTTCTCAAGTACTTCAGAATATCTTTCACGGCCTTCCAATGCATTGGACTGGGGTTCGCCTGATATCTGCTTGTAACACTCATAGCGTAAGCAATATCAGGATGTGTCGATATCATATCATACATGATACTACCAATAGCCGACGCATATGGAATACGTGTCATCATCTCTATCTCTTCATCAGTTTTGGGACACATAGCTTTAGATAGAGTAACACCATGACACATTGGTAAGTATCCTCTCTTGGACTATTCCATAGAGAATCGCTTCAGAATGGTATCGATATAAGTGACTTGAGTGAGTCATAGCATCCTTTTTTATCTATTTCTATAGATTTGTATTGTCAATACATAGGATGCTTCACCCATGTCTTTCATGGAGAATTTACTTGCTAACCATACTTTATTCGATTGCAGTAATCCTATATCATTCTCAATGAGTAGGATGTCATCAACATTAAGTACTAGGAATGTCACTGCACTCCCATTAACTTTCTTGTACATGCACGGTTCCTCAAGATTCTTAGCAAAACCAAACTCTTTGATAGTGCTATCAAATCTGAGGTTCCAACTCCTTGACGCATGTTTGAGACCATATATTGATCTATGAAGTTTGCATATCTTATGCTCACTTCCTATTGATAATACATTCTCATCCGCCCCAAGCTTTCTTTTGTAGATCCATTTGCATCCTATGGAAACGATTCCCTAAGGTGGATCCACTAATCTCTAAACTTTGTTTGAATACATAGAGTCCATTTCAGACTGCATGGCTTCAAGCTATTTGGATGAATCAGTATCATATATTGCTTCTTTGAAATTCATTGGATCACATCCAACACACTGCTCATCATGGCTTTGTTCATGAAGAAGCGTATGTCTTGCAGGTGGTCTAATAACCCTATCAGACTTTCTAGGAGCTTGTACTTCGACTACTGGTTCTTGGGAAATGT
The DNA here is from genome assembly GCF_022965805.1 of Primulina eburnea. NCBI lineage: Eukaryota > Viridiplantae > Streptophyta > Magnoliopsida > Lamiales > Gesneriaceae > Primulina > Primulina eburnea. Next base: position 33,984 of record NW_027331346.1, read on the forward strand.
GTTCAACTTCTATAGTTGAGGGAGTATCTTGAATTTCTTCAAGTTCTATCATCTTACCTTTTCTATCTAATAGAAATTCCTTTTCCAAAAAGGTGACATTTCTTGAAACAAACACTTTTGCTTCATTGGGATGATAGAAATAATATACAACAGAATTCTTTGGATATCCTACAAAGTAGCACAAAGTGGATCTATTATCCAATGTGTTTCCCGCTGTCTGTTTCACGTAAGCAGGACATTCCCATATTCTCATGTAAGAATATTTGGAAGTTTTTCCCATCCATATCTCATATGGCGTTTTATCCACTGCTTTAGTATGGATATTATTCAACAACATTGCCGCAGTGCGCAAAGCCCCAAAAATATATAGGCAATTCAGTGAATCCCATCATAGATCGAACCATGTCCATCAAGGTTCGATTTCGACGTTCAGAAACACCATTCAATTGTGGTGTTACTGGTGGAGTCCACTGTGAGATTATCTCATTCTCTTTTAGATAACCCAAAAATTCAGCACTTAAGTATTCTTCACCTTGATCAGATCGAAGTATCTTAATACTTCTTTCTAGCTGCTTTTTTACTTCAGATCTGAATTCTTTGAACTTTTCAAATGCTTCAGATTTGTGTTTCATCAAATAAACATACCCATATCTCGAATGGTCATCAGTAAAGGTAATGAAATAGGAATGCCCAGATATTGAGCTAACATTTAGCGGGCCACAAACGTCTGTGTGGATCAAATCCAGTAGACCATGCGCACGTTCCACGTTTCCATTGTAGTAGCCCGAATTCCAAATTGGGTAATTAACGGATTAATGGTGATTAAGAAGGTTTAATGTGTAATTTTGACCGTGGTCATGATCGGACGGACCGAAGATGGTTCGGTAGCACCGAAGAGTTCGGACGATCCGAAGTGAGTTCGGTGGATCCGATCATGAGGTGTCAAGAGCCGATGGACACGTGGGAGTTCGGACGTCCCGAAGTGTAGGTTCGGTGGATCCGATCATGAGGTGTCAAGAGCCGATGGACACGTGGGAGTTCGGACGTTCCGAAGTGTAGGTTCGGTGGATCCGATCGTGAGGTGTCAAGAGCTGATGGACACGTAGGAGTTCGGACGTTCCGAAGTGGGTTCGATGGATCCGAACATAGCCTATAAATAGTGCTCGGATTTCCTCATTTTGTATTGACAATCCTTGAGTTGTGTCTCATATTTGAGAGATTTGGAAGGTTTCTAGGGTTAGTTGCCGGTCGAGCGATAGCCAAGAGCTGCCAGGATTGGTAGTGTAGCGACGCCTGAGTTACGAGGCAATCGACATCAAAGGGCTGTCGACGGACGAAGGTAAACCCTAAACCTTTGGTAGTACTGGTTTTGCTAGTTGAGCATGGTAGTATTGTTCATTGGGTATGCTTTTGATGCGTAGGCTTGTTCTAGACCTGTTTAGCGGTGTTGCGTAAGGCTAGGCTTGCTGTGATAGAGGTACGAAAGTACTATCCGAGATATCCTGGTTGAGTATTCATTCATATATGTGTTGCATGATTATTTGCTGCATTGTTATATGTCATATGATGCATGTTATTATGTCACGTTGTATGATGCATGTTGCATTTCATGTTGAGCCGTATCTCCTTCGAGATAGCCTTTACTGTTGAGCTGTATCTCTTTCGAGATAAGCTATATCTTGTGGGGCCGCTCAGCCCTGTCTTGTCTTGTGGACGCATGGACACCGAGAGTACACAGTGGCCGACGGGTCGGGAGGGCTTCGGTGATCCGGGACATTTTAGGTCCACGTCTGTTCTTGCAGTGGATGCAGTGACCCAGAGGTAGTACCGCGCGGCACTATCCACTTGGCGCCTCTAGACTGAGCATTTTGAGATCCTTTGTTACTCCTGTTTCTTGACTACCCTGGTATCATATCATAGCATGTGCATTTCATATAGGTTTGTATACTCATGCTTTTGTACTGGGCGTTCTTATCGCTCACGTCCTCGGTTTTGTTTATCTTGGACACCCCATTCCCACGGGGCAGGTCTCAGGTTGGATAGCTCAGGAAGAGCAGGAGGAGGACAGTGAGTAGCTGGTTGGTTTAGTTTTCAGTACTTTTCTATTCGATATGGTTGTACCGGATATTTTTTGTTTGAGTTATTTTAGACTTCGATTGGGTTGTATAACTACCATTTGTTGACAGTTTTCCGCAGTTATCTCTGATTGTTATTAATTAAGTTAGTTGCATGCTTAGTTCTTGACTAGTAGGTGATTCTGGAACGGGTCACTACATCCATTGAATGGAGTCTTTGTCATTTTTCTTTTTAGACAGGATTTACATGTAAGTAGAGAATTTATGTCTGACAAGTCAAACATGTCTTCTCCCACTAGTTTGTGCATCCTTCTTTGGAAAATGTGACATAGTCTAGCGTGCCATATTTGTGTGGATTTGGATCATCTAACTTACTTTTGTTTGTTGTTGAAATCATGTTTAATTGTACATTCACTTATCATTTCTAGAACATTTCTGTCACATATAATTTCTTATGTTCGGACTTCTTGCAGTGAAATAAATATGTTCTGACTTATCGAGCTTTGTAGGCCTTTTAAGTGTCCTTCAAAGTTTGCCTCTTATTATGTTTGTTTTTCTTGTGAGGGGCAGAACAATTCTTTCCCTTATCTTGTGGGTCATTTTTCGTCTGACGAGAGGCCCATTAGAAAAACAATAATTCTGGGTTTTATAGTGATCTCATAAGTTATAAGCATATTGACTAGCTCTTCAAGGCTATCATCTATCTTATTCAAATTCAAGTTCACTATAACCCCGTCAAATCAGGAAGAGAAAGACAACAAATTCATGTTATCTAGTAACTCGTTACGAATCACATATTCCAGGCCCACCACATTCTCGATAAACCCAGTCATATGTACACAACGCTCATGGGCCAAAGCACTGTCTTGCATGCGTGTAGTCATTAGCTCCTTGAAAGTGGTGTACATAGTTTCATGCACCATGCAACTCTTGCACGTACATTCGAATGTCAGCAACATTCAAAATTTCCTCAAACTGTCCCTACAGTTTATTTGACATAGAAGCGAGAATGTTACACTTTAACTTGCATACTATGGTTCTACCATCTTGCATGCTTTGTCAGTTCAGCAGGACTGACAATAGTGTGTATGTCATTTTCTCTTAATTCAGAATAATTTTCCCAACCAGTCTTCAAAATTAGATTCGGTTAGCTTGTTAATAAAAAAATTGGATTATGTGATCGAAAATTTACTGATATGAAAACAAAATAATGGTTGCTGATTATTTTAAAATAATTTTAAGATATAAAATATGGATTTTATTTTATAAATCTCCCTCCCACTATTTTGATATTTCCACCACCCTCTTATGAAAAAGGGAAATCGTATTTCCTTAGTGGGCGCGTAGAGTCCAATTAGTCAATTATAATCCCGAATAATATCAGCCAATTATAATTTCCAAAAGGTAGAATAAAATTGCATCCATATGCAACCTCCGCGTGTTTTGCCTCACTTTTAGTAAGGACCCATTAATATGACGCCGTTTATTTTCGTGTGTTAAACCGACCCATCAATATTGAATTGTAGTAGACGGTCGCCATGAGTTCTCCCAATAATATGAGCCGAAGTCATGGGAGTTCCACTCAATTCTCATCATATGTCCAGTGGAAGTCACAGCTTTCCGGTGTCCAGGCCTCCCCAATAATATGAGCCGGACACTGTCCGCGAGTAGCGATCAACATTCAACCACGATTGATGGAAGGCAAGAAAAAATTAAACTCTTTTAATTTTACTTTTTCGGTTTGATATAAATTTTTAATCATATTCAAAATGATGGATTTTTAATTTTAAAATTGTCTCAACATTTTAATTTTAAAAAACGCGTGCCACGAGTTTGTATGTTTGCCAGATTCATGCAACTATATTATTTAATAATATACATACATGCATACTACTATATATCGCATATATCATAATATGACATTCAACAACAAATAAGGATGATCGATTGCCAACACTATTAGATCCATGTGAGCCATACATGGATCCAAATCCAAAACCCAGGTGAATGCAGGGATGCAAATGCAACTATTACAAGAGCTTCCAATATTTTACATGTCTTCATCTCGTTCATCGGGCCCACCATCTTCCAGTCTCGATCTCCCACTATTTCTAATAATTACATTTAAATAGCCATGACACATAAGGGATACATTTCATGGGGTGGAAACGGGCCATAAACCAGGCCTACTTTAATATTATCAAATATTAAAAACTAATAAAATAGTAAAATATCTTAACATACACCTAACACATTTGTCAGGCTCTCGATCATCCTTCATGCATTTAATATCAAATATTAACATCAATTTAATTAAATAATTTAATTAATTGATAAATCATATATCTAATAATTTTATCACCAATCACCACAATTATTAAAGAATTTAATAAATTAAATAAACTCTTTTATTTAATTTCTAATTAAAATCAACAATAATCGATTTCTATTATTTATTTTACAAGAAAATTATTAATTTTCCAAAATTAATTTTCAAAATGAAAAATTGAACCAATTTTCAAAAATATCAATTTTACCCAAAAATTTGAAAAATCAGAAAATTGCACCCTCAGCCCAAACAATTCAAGCCCACCATTCAGCACGCTTCGCCAGACGATCCCGGGCAGCCGCCCACACTGCCCGCCCGCTGCCCGAACGTTTCGGGCAGTGGCGGCAGCCCCTGTGCATGCAGGGCGCACACAAGTGCGCGCAGCGCTGCGCCCTGGCGACCCCACGCCAACCGCGCTGCACGCTACCTTGCTGCGCATGGGCGTCCCACGCCGCGCGCTGTCGGGCGCGTCCCTGCACACACGGACTACCCGGAACAGTTCCGGACAGATTATTTTTTTTTTGTTTTTGTTTTCTGATAAAAATAGATTTACTGGTGCTATAATTTTCTGAAAATTTTTCTTGTGTGGCTAGAAACAAATTATTCAATATCAAAACCAAACGATTTAGAAAAATCTTGGCTCTGATACCACTGTAGGATCTCGGTTTTCTCGTGCTAAAACGCAGCGGAAATTTTAAAATTTTTATTTTATTCGATAATCAAAATATTTGTTTGAGCACTCGTATGGTTTTATAAATTAAATATACATAGGATGTTTCAACTTTTACCTTTGGTGAAAGATTCACAAGGCTCCAACTATTCCGGGATTAACGGAAATAGCTCTTGTTGAAAATCTCGCGTACATTCTTCAATCTCCTAATCCGGTCCACGACTGGATTACTTGTTCCTCTTCTAACTTGCACTAGAAAGTATAGAAGATCTTTTCATAGAGATTGAACACTAAAAACCAGCACAACTCTCAAACTTTGAGTGGCCAAATTTTTCTTGTTTATGAGAAAAGATTTTCGAGAGCTTCTTTGAAAAATTGGGAAGGACCGAAAATTTCATCAATCTTGCCCAAGAAATTAATTAACGAGATCAGCACATCTTTTTCTTTTTAAAAAACTCTCGGATGCTCTATTCAAAATAGAGTAGGTCTCATTTGAGACTGTCTCACGAATCTCAATCTGTGAGACGGGTCAACCCTACTTATATTCATAATAAAAAGTAATATTCTTAGCATAAAAATTAATACTTTTTCATGGGTTACCCAAATAAAGATCCGTCTCACAAAATACGACACGTAAGACCGTCTCACACAAGTTTTTGTCTTCAAAATAAGAGACAAAATCCTTATTATTCTTTCTCCAAGATTTTCGGTCATCCCTTATCTCCACCAAGGCAATACATTTATTATTTCAACTAATGGTCATTTCCTTAATTAATCACATTAATTAGGTAATTAGGTTTCAATAAATCTATGACTCTCAAAATTAGCAAACCCATAATCATGCAATATTATTTTCTTTGTGTGCAAGTTTTTTTAATTATGGTATAATGAATATTTTCATATTACATAAATCAATACCATATTTAATAAAAACTTAATAAGTTAAATTTTAATTCATTAAAATATAATTTAATTATTAAAGCTAATTTGAACTTTAATAAATTAGCATAATGAGCTTATACTCTTACAAACCCATGATCCATGCTCACATTACATTAATCTCATCATAATTCCGATCGGTGATCAAATATGATCGATGTGACAATTTCAACTTATTTGTTATTATGATACACAATTTAATTTCGAGATCACCAATATCTAAATAAGGCAGATGTACTCCTTTGACTATTTTAGCAGTCATGCTCTCAAAATTTCTATAAGCTTTATTTATAAGCTTATCGATTGATCATATCAAACTTATTTCTTATAAATTCAACTCATTGAATATATTATCTCAACGGAAAAGTGTAAACCAGTACTTGTGTGACCCTCAATGGTCCAGGGATACAGCTAGCCGTGGGTTCACAATTCTTTGTGATTCAGGACAATTTCCTTTATTCGGCATTACCCTTATTTGCCCCATTCCATGCACCAATATTTGATCATGAGAATGTCCGAACTCATTTCTGATTCACCCATCGGATCATGGTAAGAGCGTCTAGTAGCATCGCCCCATGATCCCCTAGGTATCACTGATAGTGCATGCAAGATCCAGTCGATTATGATTAGCGTAGAGTACGGTCCCTTCATCTCATATATCCCGATCGAATCTGCAACCATTGGTTCGTCGATGGTTGCATATTAATTCGATAACTATGTGATAACTATAATAGTGACATCACGTGTACTATTTGAGAACCCTTCTCTAACGTACATCTCATACTCTGGCCAGAGATTCCATGCACTATTATTACATCAGATCATTATATAAAATGTTTTATTAATTTAGAATGCATAAGCAGGTAAAGAGTACATATGTTGAGTATAGGATATCCACACCCGTAGGTGAGCGGTGAATCCCCGACTACAATGCACTGGCTCCTATATGTGTCGCAACTGTACCCAACCTCGCCACCTGATGACTCTCCTAGAGACGGTAGACGAGTCAAAGCACAGCCCTAGCATATAGAGCCTCAGTGTTATCTCGGGTCGTAAGGACTAATGGTGTACAATCATAACCACGGACTTATCCTCTCGATGAATGATAACCACTTGGAAAGTCCAAGGGATGGTTTGTGAGGCCCGGGGCCGAAGAAGGCGGGGGGTGAACGCCGGTGCCATCAGTTGCACGGACAATGAGCGGCTCCTGGCAGGCTTCTAGGTGAAGGGAACATGAATGAACCGACCCACACGGGAATGAGAGGGATTCCGAGACTGGGCAATGTAATGGACTGAACAGTTGAAGAGGGCTTAAAAGATTTGATTGGTACTACTCATATCACGAAGGTGCATCTTCTTTTCGGTAGCTCATCACATAAGAACTCCAAAGTTAAGCGTGCTTGACTTGGGGCAATTTTGGGATGGGTGACCTCCTGGGAAGTTTCCTAGGTTGCGTGTGAGTGAGGACATAAGCACGCTGGAAAGACTCGTCTTGGTACAGTGAGGACAGTCGTCAAATCTGGGGAATTTAATACGCGTATAACCCATGCATTCATTTAATTATTAAATCATTTAAATTAATTTTAAATGAGTTTTAGCGATGCATGATTTACTTAAATGCGTTATTTTCAAATTATCTGTGTTTATGTGATGCACGTTAAAATGTCTTTCGAGTTCCATGTTTCAGGCGATCATTCGAGGCGGGATTGAGGAAAAGACCCGGTGACGATTTGTGGCAATTTAAAATGTGGTATTTTATTTTAAATTGAGAATGGGGCGTTTTAAATAATTTATTAAGTTGTTGGTATTTTTAAAGCTTTAATAATATATTGAGTGAATTAAGAGTTTAAGACCTTTAAAATTAGTGTGTAGATATTTTAATTGTAGAGTTTGATTCAACTAGTGTGTGTTAACTTTTTATTATTATTTTAAATAGTTTATTTAGTTAAGAGTTTCTCCTAATTAAAACACACACACTTTACACACACTCACACACACTTACACGTTTTTACACACACTAAACACACACACTCACCTTAAGTTCAGCTTTTATTATTTTGAGGAGAGAAAACCTAGGGTTCTTACTCCTTCAAGCAGCCGCCCCCTTCCCTCTTCGATTTCCAGCAATTTTTCGTGTGTTTCCTTCGAAGATTTTAGCGCCACGTTCGTCCCGGATCAACCTCGCTTCCATCTCCGCTTCGATGTCGTCGTACGGTATTTTTAAATATCAAAAGGCACGTATATTCTGTTCTTTCTGCATCGATCTTGTCATAGTATGCGTTGTGTATTTTTATGCGTGAAAATTCATGTATGACGTTCGTCGTTTGAGCGGAAATTGATTTGAATGCGTTTTAAATACTTTTTAGATCTGAAATCTCGTAACTTGCTGTTCTTCTCGAAACTGCGATTTTTCCGTCGAGAATTTGAGAAAACTTTCAACGACAAAATTGTAGAACTTTTCGATACCTTCATTTTGATATAAAATTCGAGATTTTTGGATGAAAATTGAGTGAGTTATGGCGTTTTTCGTGGGACTGCTCAAACTGCGACTTTTACGATAATTGTGTTCTCGAAGTTTATTTGTTGCAGGCTTCGTTGGAGATCGACGGACGATCGTTCTTGCACCTAGGTATGATTATTATGTTTTTGGGTCGATATGTGGTACGTCGGTTAGTGTCGATAGGCACTCGAATGCATTAGAATTCGTAGGAAAGAAATTAGTGTCGATTGTCACGTTTTTGAAATTGTATGCATCGTAAGATGAACGTCGTGGCTTGAGATGTTGTACGAAATTGGTTTTATGTTATGGTATGCTAGGATGGGTCTCGGGGTGTCGGTTCATAGTTCGTGCAACCGGGTCTAGAAAGTTAAGCAAAGCATGTACAAGAATTTTCGTAAGTTCGCGATCACAGAGCCTGCACGGACCCTTACACGGACCCTGGCACGGGGTCCGTGCCTTTGTTCTTCCGGAGTGATTTTTTTTCCAGAGTCTGCACGGACCCGGACCCTGGCACGGACCCTGGCACGGGGTCCGTGTCCATCCTTTTTCATGGAGTCTTTCACCCGAGTCTACACGGACCCCTACACGGAGGTAGGCACGGGGTCCGTGTCCCTTCTTCTTTCCGAGTGTCACTGCACCGCACCTAGACGGACCTGTACACGGACCCGGGGTAGGGGTCCGTGTACTCACTGCTTTGAAAGAATTGTAAGTATATTTTGGGATTTGACGTCATGGTTTAGTGCAAGGATTTTCAAGGTCGTGTCATGGGAAATGTTAGAACGTCCTAAGTATTGATTGGACTTGAGAGTAAGTATGATTCTTACGTTTAAGTTATGCAAATTCATGTTAGTTGGTGCAGCAACGGCCCCGATCGAAGTCCAACGAATCCCTCAACGCCAAGTAAGTATGTTGACGTGCAAAGAAAATATGTCAAGTTTTTGAGGTATGCTAAATGTCTTGTGACCAAATTATGTTAGGATTGGAAAGCGTTAAATTATGAACGGAGACCAATCCGCCCGTTAAATTATGAACGGTTAGATCATGGTTGGAAAGCGTTAAATTATGAACGGGGACCAACCAGCCCGTTAAATTATGAACGGGGATCTTATGTATGTGGCAGCGGATACGTCCTGTCAGCCCAGTACTGTGGTGTGTCTGATCAGGCGTTTATTATGTTATGGGTCACTTGCTTTGAAACATGCCTCTACGCAAAATGATGAAGTTATGTATGTTTACGTATGCAGTATGTTTAAGAAAGTTTATGTTGATGGCACGTCTAGTTTTGTATGTACGTACGTTCAAGTTCGAGTTATGTATGTCCTATTTTAAAGTTGCATGTGATTTTATTACGTAGTACTCGTTATTCCAGTTTATACGTGTTGAGTCTTTAGACTCACTAGACTTGATCGATGCAGGTGAGTATGTTGATGAGGAGGCAGGAGGTGGTGACCAAGGGACAGGCTTGGACTGAGCGGCAGGCTAAACCCGAGGACCGTCCATGTTATTTTACGATTCTTTTTATGCAAGTTTAAAATACTCTGATGTTATGTTTCATTTCAAAACTTTTGGAACAGTGTTTCCTTTTAGCAAATTTTATTGGTGATGTTGATTTCAAATATTTTTATTGATGAAGGATGTAGTGACGACCGTATTTGATTTCATTTCCGCATTTCATTTAGTTTAAAAGAAAATTTTTAATTTTTCCGCAAATTTTTAGTAGTAAAGAATACGGTTCGTTACAGTTGGTATCAGAGCCGACCTCTCTTAGTACGGTGTGGTTCGGGGACGAACCAAGCGGAAGCTGGTGGGCATGTGAGGCCCGGGGCCGAAGAGGGCGGGGGGTGAACGCCGGTGCCATCAGTTGCACGGACAATGAGCGGCTCCTGGCAGGCTTCTAGGTGAAGGGAACATGAATGAACCGACCCACACGGGAATGAGAGGGATTCCGAGACTGGGCAATGTAATAGACTGAACAGTTGAAGAGGGCTTAAAAGATTTGATTGGTACTACTCATATCACGAAGGTGCATCTTCTTTTCGGTAGCTCATCACATAAGAACTCCAAAGTTAAGCGTGCTTGACTTGGGGCAATTTTGGGATGGGTGACCTCCTGGGAAGTTTCCTAGGGTGCGTGTAAGTGAGGACATAAGCACGCTGGAAAGACTCGTCTTGGTACAGTGAGGACAGTCGTCAAATCTGGGGCGTTACATGGTTGTTCTGTATAATCATCATATGACTACCCATCTGCATGTTTAGACATCTCCATGTCCTTACCAAGAAACGCAGTACACAACATCACAGATACTAGTCTCGAGCTCAAGCGACTTTTATCCATGTTTTAGGCGGCTGAATCGACTAGGAACGAATTTAGAATATGCAGTGTTTACAAATAAGTTTCAACATCGAATTACGATTCATTTGTATTAAAGAATAATCAAGGACTTTATCTATGCTGATTGCATGGGTATACAAATAAAGTATAATGAAACTATTAAAAGTTAAATTATATTAAAATAAAGATTGTTTATTTTATTTGAGTCAATAAATTCTCTAACCAACCGTTGGATTGCAGGGCATCTACTCTAACAGATACCACATTCAAACCTCTATAATCTTGTGTTATATCTTGCATTAATATTTATGTTTTTTCATTTATTCTTGATGTTTTGAGTGGCTTTGTTAAAGAATTCATGTGTTCTTCATTGCATACTAATTGTTTGATAAAAATTTCAATCAAACTATAATTGTATATTTAACTTGCATACTTTTCAAATTATTTAAAAAATAAGTAAGGTTATTTTGAGTTTCTTCATCTAAACATAAAATCGAACTCGATTTAATCTTTCGATAATAAATTCAGTTAAGAACATTTCAAGAACACTGATATTGTAGCCCCGTTTATTTTTTCCTATGTGGTACATGTTAAAATAAGTTCAATTTTTCTTTAAAATGGCATATATACCCTCTCTGCCCCTTTTTGTCCATACTGACGTGGAGCCACAACTGGGTTTTCATATTTTCTTAAAAAAAAAAGTATTTCTCTAAATATCAGTGTTGGGAGATCATCCACCTAACTACATAATATTTTGTCAGCATTTTGGGTAAGAGCATTAAGCTACGAGCGACAATGCATTTTGGGTAAAATAAACGCTTTTAAACAAATGCATTAAACAAACGTTCTCTTTTTAATGGTTAAATGTTTGAAAAAATATTTGAGACGAACGTTGCATAGGTTTTAGAGTGTTAAATCAATGTCAAGAATTGGCCATGATAAATTCATGCTCAATAAGTTGTCACTTCTCACAGTGAACGAACATGTACAAATGAAATCGCAATTGACAAGTAAAGAAGCACAAGAACAGATTATTGAAACAGACATTGTGCTTTCAAGTGTTTCAATAATTTGTTCTTGTGCTTCTTTACTTGTCAATTATATATATATATATATATATATATATATGTGTATATATATATATATATATGTGTGTGTGTGTGTGTGTGTGTGTGTCAGCCAAAGCTCACCAATCCTATATACTAGTTACTTTGCACACGCGATGCGTGTGTATACAATCTTTTTTTATCATTATTAATGGACTAAAGTGAAATTCGACAAATTATGGAGGAATAAATTGATATTTGAATGGTTGAAATTAAAAAAAATAAAAATAAAAAGTGTGTGTTGAAATTTAAAAAACAAAAACAAAAGTGTAATATTAGTATCATATAAGGGTTAAATTTTAAAGCACCCATTTAACATGAAGTGGGTCTAATGTGAGACCGTCTTACGGGTCCTAATCTGTGAGACGGGTCAACCCTACCCATATTTACAATAAAAAGTAATACTCTTAGCATAAAAAGTAATATTTTTCATTGATGACCCGAATAAGAGATTCGTCTCACAAAATATGACCCGTGAGACCCTCTCACACAAATTTTTGCCATTAACATGATGGAGCAAACAAAAGCGTGCATGTTCAAGTTAGAATATAAAAATTTAAAGCAGTTTTAACTACATAACATTAACTTCCATGTAGCATGTTCAAAGAAGATGACATTTTATGTGTGTTGAATTGTGCTCGGTGGAAAGTTTGGTTCACCGGGAAATTATGTCAAAATTTTTATAAGATATTAAATCTTAGTTACACATTATGTCCGCTACGATTTGGTAAGCCATGGTTGCCTACTTGACAAGTCCGAATAAGCAACAGCATATGCCTGGAGCACTTGCCCTTCGTTCAGGGCATATGAAAATCAATACACCTGGTGACATTCATACGTTACCAGATGTATAAATTTGTACTCCCAAAGCTTGACATGAGAATCTCCTCAGCTTCATCTTTAGCCCGTAGTACTGAAACTTTCCCCGAGTATCCATTGATAATAGCCTCAGCTTCATTTTTAACCCGTGGTACTGAAACTTTCCCCAAGTATCCTTTGATAATAGATTCCCATGTCCCCATTTCAACGCCGCATGCTTCTTCTGCACAAAATTCCCCCATAACACATCATCCTGACTCATTCCAAATGCATTTCCTAGTTTTTATAAATCAATGTCCCACTGTTGTTTACTTCATTCCTCTCCAAACAATATAACATAACCACCTCTTAGAGATAAATAAACCAAAGAACCGAAATATAGACTCCACACAGGATAAAATAGGAAAAGAGAAAAAAAAAATGGACCCATTCATAAACCAGGATGTTAGGCAAATATTCATCTAAAGAATACAACATACATGTCACAAATTCGAATCAAAACTCAAAATTTGACTAAAATAGCAACAACAATGATAAAATTAAACACTAGAACATCGAAGAAACCAATATAAGAAAATAAAACATAGAAGGTTTCTAACTTACCTTTCCTAATGCTCATATTAAATAACGGTTGCTCACTTCAAGTTACAAATAAATCAACAGGATTTGTCTTGCACAATCTTTTAAGCTTTAGATCGTCTAAACTCGAACCATGTATCATAGTGGTTGAAGAGTAAACTATCGTGGATGTGCTTCCCGCGATATTCGAGCCCTAAGATATTCAGTCTTTTTGTACATTCTTCACCTCCCAAACGAGAACAAAACTTGATATTATGCGAGACCAAGATTCTACCTTCCAAAGGTTTCAATTTATTTACTACCCGCTCCAGACCAATCCAAACAAGTTTGTCAGGCATATGTAGGAAAACAGCACTAGCATATATCAGATCATACATGGTTTCATGCCCGAACTTGCTGAAATCCATATCTTCACCCTTTATTATCAAAGGACGCTTAGATAATAAACCGTGAGATGGAATCTCATATCGAAGCGCAGCCATTAGAGATAGCTCATCTCTCTCTAAGCAATGGTAACGCCCAGGATTCAAGTAACCGATGAAATGCAGGCCAACACGAAGTGTACCACATCCAATCTCAAGAACTTGGGAGTTTGGGGTTAAACGTACTGTTTCAGCAAGAAACTCAAACGCATCTCGTCCTCCTGCCCAGGGCTCACCATAATAGCTGTGGTGCTCCTCAACGAGTAATTCACTCGGGCAAGGTAGAGCTGTGTGATTGTTCGCTTCTTCTCCTTCATAGTGTGATATCCCTTTGAACTCAAGAAGATCCTGGAGCTGTTGCTGACGAGTGCGAGGGTTGATGCCTTTACGTAGAACATTGGGCTGCATATGCAACCCATTAACTTCAATCTGACTCTTCAGCCAATCGATGTCCTCAGCTGAAGCCGAGATCCGCTCTCCAATTTTTGTGCTCTCACTTACCATGGCAAGAGTAGTGCAAGGGCAAGGAGGAGATGGGGATGAAAGCGCAAATAGCAGGAAGAATAAGAGGGTTGCAGCGGCAGCGGCTGACAGAACAAGGACTGGAACTGAAATCACCACACTCTTTGATGGAAGCAGAGCCATTTGAGAATTGAGTGAATATGGGATTTGATTCTCAGTATAGGCCCAAATTATTTTTACCCTATGTGAATCGAGAAATCAATTGTGGCCCCCCAAAAACCTTAATCTAGAATTTGGATCAGAATCAGCGGAGCATGACTAGCGTTCACTGTCAAATTCCCCTATATTCTGAATTGTTTATCATACTTGGAGAGAAGTTAAGATAGACAGATGTTGAAATTGTTCTTGTGGCAAGTTTTCGAAAGAAAAAACTCAAACTGTTAATCAGAAAATTACCCAAAAAATCTTACTAATACTTGGCCAATTGATAATTGCGATGCGGCGAATGCTGAAACCCGAATCGCAGTGAAAAAATCTCAATCGAACTCCGAGTTGCCAATCATTTCACCATACAACATCCCTGTAGTAATCTGGATCTGAGAAGAGAGAAAATCGGACACGAATCGGATTTCGAACCACCTCTATTTACCCCCGTAAATGGCTTCCATCCTTGCGATATACTCGATTGAGGCCCTCACGGCGAGATCTGGATAACTAACTTGTCCTCAAATACAAGAAGCTCTGCTAATGTAAATCTTATGCCCTTCGAACCAAAACTATTTAAAAAAAAAAAGAGTTTGGGGAATTCAGGTAAATTGATAAGGAATGGGTCATATGTGACGTCGTCTTACGGATTAGGATCCGTAAAATTTGAGAAAGTTTGGTTAAGTTTCGGGTTGATTCGGGTTAAAACCGAGAACCTAGTCCATGTTTTAAAACGAATAAGAAACGGGCTCGAGGTTACGTTTATGAAACGATTATAATTATGTTTTGAAGTGTTTTTAAGGAGTTTGTTTGCTTCGGGTCGAAATTTTGAGGTCTAGGGGTAAAATGGTAACTAAGGTTTTCTAGGGGGAAAATGGTAACTAAGGTTTTCTAGGGGAAAAATGGTCATTTTGCACCCGGTTGAGTTACCAGTGCAGGCAGTGCTCTAATCAGTATATTACATTTTTTAAATGTATATGTTACCATGAACATGACATTTTATGGAAATATGAAAAATACGTTGCTTGTTTGATTTTAAGGAAAATTACATATATGCATGATTTTAATAAGTGATGTGATGATATGTTTTGAAGAATGGGAGTTGGTTGTGATTAATACGAATATGAACACGAACATGTAAAGCCAAAGCTCAATGGAAGGGTAAAATTATCGATGATGTCTCCGTCGCCGGAAACCACGGTTATACATAGATGGATTCATAGATTAGAGCTGATACGAACGTCATAACTAATGATCTGAATTCAAATAAAGAAATTGAACACATATATGTGTTGGATCTAGTTTTCTACACGTCCAAACGCAGCGGAAGTTTTAAAATTTTTTATTTATTTTGACGATCAAAATATGATTTGCTTTTGGGCGCTCGTATGATTTTAACAAATTAAACATACATAGGATGTCAGAGATTATACCTTTGTGAATTAATCACGTGGCTCCAACTAATCCGGTATAAACGGATTTGCTCTTGTTGATTCCCTACGAACTTTTTTCGATGAAATCCTTTCTTTCCTTCTAATCAGGTTCACGACTGATTTGTATGATCCTCTTCCAAATTGCAGTAGAAATATTGGAAGAGATTTAACGTAGGAGAAGATTATTTGAGAGACGACTCAAAAAAATTTCTCAAAATAAGGTGGCCGATTTTTTTTCTTTCTTTGGAGGATGATTCACGTAAGTTTGATGGATGGTAGGCTAGGGTTTTACTTTTCATGTATTATTTATAAGTAAATAATAGCCTAATTACATAATTATTATTAATGGGCTTGATTTAATTAATTGATCTAGTCCAACTAGTTTAATTAATTTAATCAAAGACCATTAAAACTTTAATTATTTAATATATTGGAATTTTACCCCTACAAGCCCATTAAACATATTATCCATCATATTTAATTTATTAATTAATCAACTCAATTTTTGAGCTTAATAAATTAAATACATTATAAATTCAACAATTGAATTTATTATTTAAATTATAAATTCAACTCCTTGAATTTTTATCACCTCCAAAATTTAATATTTAATAAACCCAACATTAATAAATTAAATTCTCAAATTTTATAAATTCAACTTCTTGAATTTATTCTCTAAAAATTTAATTATCATAATTTCAACTCATTGAATTTACTATATAATATAAATTCAACTTCTTAAATTTATTTTCTCAACGGGAACAAACAATCCAGTACTTGTGTGACCCTCAATGGTTGAGGGATACAGCTAGCCGTGGGTTCACAACTCTTTGTGATTCAGGACATAATCCTTTATTCGGGCTTACCCTAGTTAGCCCCATTCTTTTCATCAACACCTTGATCAAGAATGTCAGAACTCATTTCTGATTGCACCCATCGGATCATGGTAAGAGCCTCTAGTAGCATCGCCCCATGATCCCCTAGGTATCACTGATAGTGCCTGAAAGAACCAGTCGATTATGATTAACGTACAGTACGGTACGTTCATCTCATATATCCCGATCGAATCTGCAACCATTGGTTCATCGAGGGTTGCATATTAATTCGATAACTATGTGATAATTATAATAGTGGCATCGCGTGTACTATTTGAGAACTCCTTCTCTAACGTACATCTCATACTCCGGCCAGAGATTCCATGCACTATTATTTCATCAGATCAGACAGGATATCCACACCCGTAGGTGAGCGGTGAATCCCCGACTACAATGCACTGGCTCCTATATGTGTCGCAACTGTACCCAACCTTGCCACCTGATGACTCTCCTGGAGCCGGTAAACGAGTCAAATCACATCCCTAGCATATTGAGCCTCAGTGTTGTCCCAGGTTGTAAGGACTAATGGTGTACAATCATAACCACGGACTTATCCTCTTGATGAATGATAACCACTTGGAAAGTCCGAGGGAGGTTTGTTCAGTATAATCATCATATGACTACCCATCTGCATGTTTGGACATCTCTATGCCCTTACTAAGAAACACAGTACACAACATCACATATGCTAGTCTCGAGTTCAAGCGACCTTTATCCATGTTTTAGGCGGATGAATCAACTAAGAACGAATTTAGATCATACAGTGTTTACAAACGAGTTTCAACATCGAATTACGATTCATTTGTATTAAAGTATAATGAAGGTCTTTATCTATGTTGATAACATGGGTATACAGATAAAGAAATAACAAACCATGAAATAATGAATTATATTAAAATAAAGATTGTTCTTTACAACTGAGTCAATAAAATCCCTAGTCAACAGTGGACTTACAGGGCAACTACTCTAACAATGTATTGATATGATGAGACATGTTTCGGACATGTTATGCTTTGACTCGATATCTTTAAGTTCATGATTTTAAGATCATGAAATGTATGTTATTACAGTCATTTTCAATGTTGCATGTTATGTATATGTACTTGTTATAACGTTACAGGTGTGTTGAGTCTTTAGACTTACTAGATGTGAATAATGCAGTGAGCATATTGATGAAGAGACTAGAGGCGCCGAAGATTGAGTAGGCAGAGCTGGATGTGCACACGCTAACCCGAGGACCATACTTTTTCCGCACATTATGTTTATGAGTTAGAAGGGAACATTGATATTTTTATACAATTTTGCTATTTATGATGTTGGGTCGACAGGATTTGCATGCTTCTTATTTGAACCATTTTAAATGATAGTCTAAGGTTTGATGATTTGGCATATTTTCAATTGCAGTATTTTTACCAATAATGGAATCTTTTTATTTTAAAATGTGTGATTTACTGCTGTTATTACATGCATGTGTTTAAATGTAATTTTCGAAAATTAGTTTACAAAAAAAATTATAACAGTATTTTAAGTAGTAGACGTTTCAACCTTAGCATTTATCTAAAAAAGGTAATAAACGGCTTTTGAAATGTTGATATATAAAAGACAAAGGCCTGCGCATAAATTTTTCTCATTAGTAGAAATTCAAGGAGAACTAAAGATGTCCGATAATGTGCATTGATTGGTAAAAATATCTTATGAGATGTCGGGATGGAATGCATACAAACTGGATTGGTCTGCAAGAATACCAGCTAGAGAATAATGATGGATCGGTTTTGACACCTGTGAGAGTGCTTCAAACACAATATTTTCAATGAGATGCAATAGCTCGTGTTCTAAGAATGTAACCACCGATAAATTAAATCGAGTTTGGTTTTAAACCAAGCGGAAAATACTTGAAGTAATTTTTCATTAAGAAAGCTAACTAGTTTGAAAGCCTTTTAACTTGTGTAAACTGATTAACTTATATAAAGCGGATTAGTTCGAGCTTGTATTAGTTTAGTTATGGTGGAAACTGAACTGATCAAATCAGTTTTAAAACAAAATTTAAACAATTAAATACACAAGATATGTTTATAGATGTTCGGAGACTTCAACTGCTCCTACGTCATCTCTTCTACCACCTCGGGTAGGTTCCACTAGAAGACTTTGATTTATGCAATGCCTTGTACAAACCCACCCAGCTTAGAACTTAAACTACTGCATAACTAAACTCTTAGCCTAGACTGAAGGCAACACATTCCAGCCAATACTTGTTTAACGTATGTGTGTCAAAGACTACATACACAACTTTATTGTCTTTGTGCAAGACTCACTCAACTATTCAATACGCTTTACTCTCTGTATATGTGAGTGATTGTGTGTATGAACTGATTCATGAATACAACACGAAAGTGTTCTCACTCACTGAGGGAATTGTGCTTCTAATCTAAGCTGATAACACTTTGAAGTGTTCCCTCAAATCTGGGATGATTGCTTCTTATAAGCTGATGTGCATTGAGCATGCCCTTCTCTATATATTTTTCCACACATACTGTTGTATATTGATGATTTTGGTTTGGTATTTATGAGGTAATGAGACTATACACCAAAACTCGTCAGACATGTTTGTTGCAATTTGAATTCGTTACTAGAAATATGTATGTACTTTCCGACAGCCATTCTGGAACGTTTTGGCTTTAAGTTCTGCAGCAAATTCCATTATTGTCATTTGACTAGACAAAAGCTTTTCCTCAATGCGCACAGCTGGATTCTATTTGAATAAGCTTGTCGTGTTCTGCAAACTTATTGATTCATAACTAATGTTTTGAACTGGTCAGTTGAACTGATCTTGAACTGGTTTGGTAAAATCAGTTGGCTCGTCAGCTGAACTCATTTCACTATTTCAGTTGAACTGGTCAGCTGAGCTCTTCATCAGTTGAGCTCTTTATCAGCTGGCCGGACATCTGAAGATCTTCTGCTGAACCACCTATCAGCTGGACAATTAGTTGAACTGGTCTATGATATATCAGTTAAACTTATTCAGTTTGGACAATCAGTTGGCACTTTCAGTTTTGCATCTCGATAGCTTTAGTTTTGGCTTGATAACTGATCAGTTCAAATCTTGATTTGTTTCAGCTTCTGCGCACTTATGTAAATTCATTATAAATAAAATAATAAGTTTTATTAACATGAAAATCAAGATTGCGACTATGAAATATTCCAACAAATAAATTACGTCTTTGGCTTTATTGTATAGTCCAGTTAGAGTCTTGGAAAATGCTTGTCTAGTAGATATAAATGCAGCCTTACTTCAAAAAAAGTTTTGAATATATGGCTATCCAGCTTTACTTATAACATCTAGCTGGAATCCTATAAATACAAGAAATATAGACAGCTCGATATTGTTTGTTATCACCAAAATTGAGACATTTTCAATCTAACATCTTCAGTGCTTCCAGGATGATTCACAACTCGGGTTGTTGTTGAGAAACAAGTGGTGGGCGTCCATTTTCTTTGGCGTCGCGAGATGCATGCAATCGAGTATGATTTCTCAATACTTGTTACCTTTTCTCACATATGGCGTCACTGCGCCAAATTGATGTTATATCTATTGCTCGAATGATCTTGTTAATGACTTTGGCTAGTCGTTACCTAAGTCAAAAAGAAAATTTTACAAGCACCTGGTGTAACGAACCATACTTTTCATACTTAACATTTGCGGAAAAATTAAAAATTTTCTTAAATAAAAACATCCACACGGTCGTCACTCATCATTCATAAAATATCTTTAAAATCAACCATCACAATTAAAATTTGCTAAAAGAGAAGCTGTCTCGAAAAGTCTCACAACCCAATCATAAAATCAGAGTATAAATGCATTTTCTTAAAAAAACTTAAAATAGCGTATGCGGTCCTCGGGTCTAGCCTCCCGCTCAGTCCAAGCCTGCCCCTTGGTCGCCACCTCCCGTCTCCTCATCAACATAGTCACCTGCATCGATCAAGTCTAGTGAGTTTAAAGACTCAACACGTATAAACTGGGATAACGAGTACTACGTAATAAAAATCGCATGCATCTTAAAAATAGAACGTACATAACTTGAAACTTGAGCTTGCATAATAAACTTGAACTTGCATACATATATAGACGTGCCATAACGTGAAACTTTCATATTCATAACTGCATACTTGAGCATACTAAAACATACATGACTTCATCATTTTTCGTAGAGGATGTTTCAAAGCAAGTGACCCATACATAATAAACGCCTGATCAGACACACCACAGTACTGGGCTGACAGGGACGTATCCACTGCCGCATACATGAGATCCCCGTTCATAATTTAACGGGCTGGTTGGTCCCTGTTCATAATTTAACGCTTTCCAACCACGATCTAACCCGTTCATAATTTAACGGGCGTCCTCGGCCACGTTCACCGACTTCCAAACCCATTCATAATTTGGTCACAAGACAATTAGCATACCTCAAAAACTTAAAATATTTTCTTTGCACGTCATACATACTTACTTGGCGTTGAGGGGTTCGTTAGACTTCGACTGGGGCCGTTGCTGCACATACTAACATGAAATTGCATACTTAACTTGCATAACTTAACGTAGAAATCATACTTACTCTCGAGTTCAATCATTACTTAGGACATTCTAAAATTTCCCATGACGCGACCTTGATAATCCTTGCACTAAACCATGACGTCTAACCTCAAAGCATACTAAATTATTTTTCCCAAAAAAGAAGGACACGGACCCCGTACCTACATCCGTGTAGGGGTCCGTGTAGACACCGAAGGAAAGCAAAGGCACGGACCCCGTGTCAGGGTCCGGGTGAGGGTCCGTGTAGGTACTAGAAATATACACTAAATGAAACCCAAAGGCACGGACCCCGTGCCCTCATCCGTGTAGGGGTCCGTGTAGATACTGGAAAAATACGCCGAGAAGAAAACAAAGGCACGGACCCCATGACTGGGTCCGTGACTGGGTCCGTGTACCCACTGTAATCGCGAACTTACGAAAATTATGTACATGCTTCGCTCAACTTTCTAGACTCGGTTGCACGGACTACGAAACGACACCCCGAGACTCACCTTAGCATGCCATAACATCAACTAAATTCGTACAAACACCAAAGCAATGAGTTCACCTTACAACACATACAATTCAAAGCATAGCAAATGACACCAATTCGTTTCCTACGACTCCTAACGCATTCGAGTGCCTATCGACACTATACGACGTATCAAATAACATCCCAACATCATACTAATCATACCTAGACGCAGCAATGATCACCCGTCGATCCCCAACGAAGCCTGCAACACTGAAACTTCAAGAATACATCAATATCATAACTTTCTGAAAACGCAGTTTGAGCAGTCCCACGAAAAACATCATAACTCACTCAATTTTCATCCAAAAATCTCGAATTTTATATCAAATAGAAGGCATCAAAAAGTTCTACAATTTTGTAGTTGAAAGTTTTCTCAAAATTTCGACAGAAAAATCGCAGTTTTCAACAGAACAGTGAGTTACGAGTTTTCAGATCTAAAAAGTATTTCAAACGCATTCAAACCATTTTCCGCTCAAACGACGAACGTCACACATGGATTTTCACGCATAAAAATACACAACGCATACTATGACAAGATCGATGCAGAAAGAACAGGATATACGTGCCTTTTGATATTTAAAGATACCGTAACGACGACACCGAAGCGGAGATGGAGCGAGGCTTGATCCAGGACGAACGTGGCACCGTTTTCTTGCAATAAAATCCACCTAAAACTCGATGGAAAGATAAGGGGAAGGGGCGGCTGCTTTTCTCTTAGAACCCTAGGTTTCTTTCTTGCTAATTTCTGAAAATAAAAATGTGAATATGTGTGTGTATGGTGCTTTCACGTTTCTAGTGTGTGTAGAGTGTGTGTGTGCGTGTGTTTTGTGTTTAATTAGGAGATTAGGATTAGCTTAATTGACTAATTAAAAGGATATATAAAAAGAAAGGCTAACCCACACCAATTATCAATTAAATTGATACACTCCAATTTAAAATAACTCTTCAATTAACAAATTAAAGAGAGTACTAATCAAATGCTAACTTCACTAAAAATTTCTTTAATTATAATAAAACACATAAAATACTAATTTTAAAGGTTTTAAACTCTAAAATTCCCAAATAATTAATTTAGGCTTTAAAATGCTAAAACTTAATAAACCATTTAAAATGCCCCATCCTCAACCTTAAAATAAAATTACCACATTTTTAATTTGTCAAAATCGTCACCGGGTCTTTTCCTCAATCCCGCCTCGAATAATCGCCTGAAACATGAAACTTGAAAAAGACATTTTAACGTGCATCCCATAAACATGAATAATTTAAAATAATGCATTTTCATAAATTATGCATGGCTAAAACTCATTTAAAAAAAATATAAATGATCTAATAATTAAATAAATGCATTGATTATATGTGTACTGAATTTGGGCGCTACACCTGGGTTATCCGATGAAAACTTTCCGACGCTCAAATCAATGGTTGCTAAGTCAGTTTTAATAAAAGCAAAGTGAAAGAATGTACACAAAATAAAACGTAACTTGAAAATATTAGCTATCTATTTATAGATCTTTTTGGGCCTTTTAGGCTTAAAATTCTTTATAGGCCCGTGAATTCCTATGAGTCGGTGATTAATTAAATATGAAGACGGTTGGACTAGTTTGATAGCAATTAGGCTTGAACCGAGTTGGGGACGAAAATCAATTTATATATGTTACCACTTTTATAACTAGTTGTGTAAATGAACCGAAGTGATTTGTCAGCTTTTTGAGGAAGATTGAAAAATATTTATTTTTTATTCGAGCTTATTGAATTTGATTCAAACTCGAATATATTCGAACTTTTTTCGAGTCAAACTCGAGCCGAAATTATTTTGTTCGATAGCTCGCGAGCTTTATTATTTATTAATATAATATAATTATATATTAAATAAATAAATTTTCACCATTTCGAGTACTTATTTTTTAGCAATAATTCAAATAGTTTTCGAACATGCTCGAATCTTTCGAGCCGAACTCAAAGTATAATTCGAGCCTTCAAATTTTCATTCTATTTGGCTCGTTTCGATTTGTTTTCACCCTTAATTATATAGCCACACATCAAAATATCCCCATATTTTTTTGAAAATTGTTGAACCTTTTATAAATAATTAAAAAAGAATGAAAATGACATGTATAAATTATAATGCTCGTTGAAAAGTCGATGTTGAAAGCCCAACAAATTCAAGTTTATAATATTTGATAAAAACCAAATAAATAATATATATTAAATATTAAAAAAATGTAATTTGGCGTGTACTAATCAACATATACTATTAGGAATAATTAAACAATATTTAAATTAATTAAAAATAGGACGGAACTAACTCTGTTTTTGCTTATATAAGCAACACCTTTTTGGTAAGGTTTCACGGATTGAATGGTAAAAAGGTTAATTACCCAAACATTCGAGTTTATTATTTTATTATATTTAAATTTTTCGAAGATTAAATTTATCATATTTACGTATTTAATTGCAAGTTGTAAGTATAATTAAATTTTAAAGACTAATTTTGAAATTTTAATATTTAAATTATAATTTATTGTTAAAATAATAATAGCAACCTTCGAGCTAAGATACCTTTTAATTTATATTGAAAGTTAGTGCTTCATACGATACAATTTATAATAACGTATAAAGGCATGTTTGATATATCATTGAAATGGGAATTTCCATTTCAATAGAAAATATTCTATATTTTTGGATAAGAATTTTATATTTACAAAAATATTTCCTACATTTAGTTTAACTAATCTAAATCTATATCTTAATAATAAGAAAAATATTTCCTATAGTCTAACTAATCTAAAGGGAGTGTAGTGGTTTTAGACTTTTAATAATTTTTATTGAATTTAAAGTTTAGAGATATTCAATCTAAATTTTTATATACTCTATAAAAGTTTTTAGTGGTATTCAATGTAAACTTTTATAGAAATTTAAAAATCCATGTGTTAATCAAACTTGACTTTTAAAAACTCTACAAAAGTCTATAGCTATGCAAAAGGTCAATAGACTTTTAATGACTACATGGAATTCTATTAAGAACAAGAATTAAAGTCTAAGGTAAAACAAAATGTAATATAATTTCATTGATTCAATCTAAAGATTTTATGTAAATTTCATTGAAAAATCTCTCAAATTTACGTACTCAATTCAAAAACGAAAATTTTCATTTTTTTCTCATCCATTTTTTTTATCTGTACTTTTTTAAAGCATTTGTTATTAATAACAATAATAAATTACAAAATCCATAGAGTTCTATAAAAAAGTTTACAAATGTCAATAAAAGTCATGCAAAATAAATATAAAAGATTTTGTGTAAATCTTCAAAATTATGTAAGAATCTGCATAGCCATGTCTTCTTGATAGCCATGATTAGCTTGTTTTCCTTAGTTTGGTCATTGCCTTCATCGAATTGGAACAACTTCTCCCAGAACTCTTCAGTTGTAGAACAAGTTTTTATTTTACTGAAAATGTTTTGATCTAAAATTTTTTATAAAAGATATAAGTGACCCCGTTGTCCAAGTTATCTTTCTTTTTTCTTCACGTGTTCATTCTGATTTGTGCTTTTCCACCATCGGAGCACCTTCAGTTATGGAAATTCATTTGTTTATATTTAAGATTTTCATTGGACCATCAGCAATGACATACCACATGTGCAGATAAGTCCGCCTTCATAAGAATTTTCAAGTAATCAAAATATTCTTTTAAAAACATGAGAACTTCGTTGAAAAAAGCCATATGAGTATATGAATATCAAAGTTTGAGAGAAACCAGTTTTGATAGTATTTGTTAGGATCATGTTAGAGTTTAGAGGTAAACTCTTTTAAATTTTTTTTAAGACCTTGTCAACTAGTTCGATCGGTCTTGATGGTGTCAAATATCAAGACCAAATTTTCTAACCTTCTTAAGAAAAAGTCACACCAAAAATTGTGAGGAAACGTTCCGATTATTCTTATGACTAATTTATACTCAAATAAGGCTATTTAATTAAGATAAATAAAAAATACAGTAAGGAAATAACACAAGTGATGTTTAAGGATGGTCAGAGACTCGAGCTTTTACGTCACTCCTTCTTTCACTTATGAAATAATTGTACAAAAAGACTAGGGTTTTACAAAACTTGTAACAACACGCTTTAACTTTAGGACTTATTGTCACGCCCCGAAACTCGGGGTTGACACCGGCGTCGTTAACAATCACACAATTAAAAACGACGAGCCTTTCGTAGCACAGTTTAAACCGAAACCAGTTTATATCTCATAATCTCAATAAAATAACCATTGTCTTTACAATTGACAAAATAAATAAAACGACAGAGTTTTCAAATGCGGAAACGTAAGACTGAAATAAATTAACTAAAACGCAATCAGTTTCTCGATCGTTCACCATCCCCAAAACTGTTCGGTTCCTTCCTCCTCGATCTGTTCTTCGGGCTTATCTGGGGAGGGTCGTAAGGGGGTGAGTACTTGGGAATACTCAGTAAATGGGAGAAAATCGAGCACAATAGAGATAACATGCATAATTTCGAAAATACCACATGACTTGCATAAAATTTTCGTAACCCATGCATAAACACATATCAAGCACTGCAATTTATCGACCTTCTATGGTTTACTGACGTCAGTCCCTAATTTTTACTCCTCTAAGGGGGCGAGGCCGTATAGCGGTTATATCCCCCACCGCGTAAGGGTACGTCATGGTTGGGAATTCCACCCATATACGGTTGACTCCTTACAGTGCGTTTAAAATCGTATTACAATGCAAGAAGTAGAAGAAAACGAATTGTACTCGACTGGTGTTTTTATCAAAACCGAAAATCACCTATGCATAAAATTCGAAACTTTTAACTTTAACACAAGCCCACTTACAGTGTTTTTGGATGCTCAAACGTGGATACTCGACTCCGGAAAGTGGTTCGCCCCTTTCTCTATACTCGAGCGGCACTTCGACGTGATTTCTTGCACGACCTTGGAGCAGAATTTTGGCTTGGATGCTTGCTGGATTTTCGAGACTAGGCAGCAAGGGATTTCGAAAATAATGGTGGGAGAATGGCTAGGGTTGAGGCACTATTTATAGGTGAGGTTGGGGGGTCTAAACATGGTACTTAAATCATACCAAAATTAGCATAGATCTCTCAATATTTGACTTCAAATCCTTGCCCATAATTTGAAAATTCTGATACCTATATTGTGAGATTACATTCTTGATTCCTTCCATCTAGCTTGGCTCGAAATTTGGATGCTAGGCTAAGGGATTTGCTTGAGTCAACTTTGGTGATTTAGTTCCCAAGTTACCTTGCAAGCTTCCATGCATTATAATATCTAGGCATATAACACCCTAAAATTCCGAAATTTTCTTGCCTTAGTGTAGATACTATTATCTTGATAAAAAGATTTCCAATATACCAAAAATTCCAATGTGTATACAGTAAAATCTTATGCTAGACTTTCCTTACAATTAATTAATGGTAATGGAAAAATCGGGTCTTCACACTTATCCACTGCTTAAATTGAAACTCCTAGTAACATTTGACAACAGTTGAGACACACAAACTAACAACCAATATAGAAATGAGAGAAACTTATCAAACGATCTTGGCAAGAAACGGTTGAACAATTTGATAGAAACCCTTAGAGATCCTTGATGATCTGAATATGTAATATTTGGAGCGAGGGCTATTGAGCAATGAGTAAGTATCAAAGTGATAAGTGCTCGGAAGTATTTTTAAGAAAGCAAGCTTGAATCCTCAATCTCATTCACACTTCTTGCCATTCTCTATATATGTTAGCTTATGTATTTTTCCATTCAAAGTTCGAATGTAGCTCATTAACTGAGCATTAATGCAAAGGATTTTTGTTAATTGTCGTCCTTTCTTGCTTTATCGTAAATTTCTTTTAATGAGCAGATAGACATATATCAAATGTGATAGAAAAACGATGATTGACAACATAAAGTAACTAGATCTATCAGTAGACTTTTGTGGAAAGCATTCTTATCTTCTGACATCCTGCTTGATGGTTGTGGTCAGTCTACCAACGTTTATGAAAAGTATGTAAGATACTTGTCAGATAAGTTCACTTGACTGTTTATAGTTATTCTAGGATACAGAGAACGGTTGAATAGTTTGCTACAGACTTATGCGCAGGAGGCGGTCGAGTAGCTTAGTACTACGAGACCGGTTGAAAGGATTCTCGAAGCTATTGAGTGTCTGTAATATAGAGCAAATTGTAGCCTGATCTAATCCACTAAGTTATTATTTGTCATCACCAAAACTGAAGAATCTAACAATATGTTACTTCTCAAGCCGATTCGACTTCTTGCTGCAGTGATCCCAAGGACAAGTCTAATTATAGAAATATTTGTTATGATTGTTTCTTTTATTTACGAGGATGTGATGATTATGTTGACTTTAGGTCATCTCGAACCACAAAATCGATTTTTATGCAAATTTTACACTAAAATAGTGTGATTTCTGTACCAAATACAATATCTATCTCCAACTCATTTAATTCAAATCTTACAACAAAACAATATTCTAGAAATATTCCTTCTTATTTTACATATAGTAATTATTATATTTTATTTAATATATTTTTAATTATGAATAATTAGGGATGTAAACGATCCAAACCAAGCCGAACAGTATCAGGCTGGAGCTTGGCTCGTTTAAGATTAATTCAAGCTCGAGCTCGAGCTCGAGCTTGATTCGAGCTTTTATCATCTGGCTTGAGTTTGGCTCGTTTAAGATTGATAGAGCTCGAGCTCAAACTCGAGCTTTATTCGAGCTTTTATCATCAGGCTAGAATTCGACTTGTCTTGAAATCACTAAACTTGTGAAAAGCTCGAGTTCGACTCGTTAAAAGCTCGTTTATCATGTTAATCAAGCCGGGCTCGAGATTGGTTTATTAATAGCTCGTTTATCATATTTAACAAGACTGACTTGAGTTCGGATTGTTTTCGAGCTCGTAAAACATACAATTGAGCTCGAATTTGAGCTTAAATCGAGTTTGTTAAAATTAAATATATCTATGAACTAATTTTATATTAGACATACAAGTTTAACTTTTACTAGTACTAATATTTTTATTTGTCAATTCAACAAATGAGTCAAGCTCGAGCTTACGAGCCACCTAAACGAGCCGAGTTCGAGCTCGCGAGCCCATTAACGAACATGTTTGCGAGCTCACGAGCCGAATACGCTTAGGCTTGAGCTTGATTTGATTAAGTTGTCGAGCTCAAAATTGAGCTTGAGTTTGGTTTGATATGATTAACAAACGAACTCAAACAAGCTTTTTATCGAGCCGAGCTCCGAATAGCTCGTGAACGGTTTGGTTTGTGTACATCCCTATGAATAATGTTGATATTACATATATTAATTTATTGTATTTGCATTTGTATTTGAATTATGTGTTTCAAGTTTCATTTCTATTTTAATTATGTGTTTCAATTTAGTTATGAATTATATTGTTATAATAAATTTTTGCATTTGTATTTAATTATATTATTTATAAATCATTAAATAAAATTATTCTTTAAATATTAGTAATTAACATAAATAAATATTTAAAAAATCAATAATGATTATTCTTTAATTTTTATTTATATATATATTTATTAAAATAAAAATATATATTATACTATTATTTAAATAATCTTTATATTTTTTAATATAAATATTTATAATAAAAAATTAAAAAAATAAAATAAAAAATACAACCCTCTGCACCAATTTGGCGCAGAGGAACCAATTTAGTGCAGGGGCCTTCCTCTGCGCCAAATTGGATATTGTTTTCATTGTATTTTGTTATGTGTGATGTTCATGCTAAGACTCAAACTTGGAATTTAACTTATTTGAATCAGGGAGGATGGAGTCAGAGTGCAAAAATTGAATTATTTTATATTTATTTAGGAATTTAAATATGATTGATTTAAAAATCTCATTATAACTTTATTGGATTCCTTACAACTTATTTGTTGATGTTTGTGTGTTTACTCCATGTATTTGGTGTTATGCACCAATCACACGATTCCCACTGTTCTTTTTAACCAAAAGTTAGCGGTAAGGACTATTTTTACGTTTTTTTCAAGTTTAGAGAGTAAAACTTTTACCTCAAGAAGTAAGGAATAAAAATTTTTAGTTGTAAATTATAGGGACCAAAATGTGCTTTCCCCATACCACTCTTTTATACTAAAGTGTATTTCTTAAAAATAAAATATGTTATATATGCATTGTTAATTTACTAAATAGTAACATATATTATGTTGTTTTCATTTGTTTACAAATGGAAACAGTATGCAATTTGATTATTTCATGACATTATAGTTGAAATTGGAAACTTGCAAAACTGAAACACCTATAAATATAAAATACCCCCTTTCTTTGGTCAAACGAAAGGAATAATACCAATCTCTCTCTTTCTCGGACTCTCCATCCTAAGTCCAAGTCAACATTGATCCATGCTGCCAAGTTTCGGCAAACAGTCACCGGCGGCGGCGGTGGAGGAGGAGCAGCAGCACCAACGCCACCTCCGGCTCAAATCCAAGTTTCCTGAAATCAAAACCGCTGCCGACTCTGTCAAATATTTCGTCTCTTCCTATCACTGTGCATGGCTAACGGCGGCAATCCTCTTACAAATTGTAACCATATCTTTCTTCGTCAACCGGGCTTCTATACCTTCGCCGGTGTACACTGCCCTCCCCTTGGCCCAGGCACGTCACGATAACGACGATGTCTGCGAATTCGGAAGAATATATGTATACCATATGCCATCCTTATTCAACCAAGACCTTCTGGACAACTGCCATGAACTAGCCCCATGGAGCTCCCGCTGCACCGCTCTCTCCAACAACGGATTCGGCCCCCCTGCCGCAGAATTGTCGGGTGTTATTCCTTACAATCTCACCCCAGCTTGGTACTGGACTGATTTGTACGCGGGAGAACCCATATTCCATCATAGGATGATGAGTTACAAGTGCAGAACCATGTATGAAGAGGAAGCTACGGCGTTTTACATCCCTTTCTACGTGGGCCTCGCAGTAGGAAAACATCTATGGTCAAATTATAAGTCCGAGGATCGAGATTTCCACAGCTTGGCTATGCTAAACTGGATCAAGAATCAATCCCCGTGGAAGAAATCCAACGGTTCTGATCATTTTATCATGATGGGTCGATTAACGTGGGACTTCCGAAGGTTATCCGACAATGACAACGAATGGGGATCAAGATTTCTTTACATGCCACTGATGAAGAATGTTCTTCATTTAACAGTAGAAAGAAGTCCATGGGATCCGCTAGAAATCAGTGTACCTTATCCCACACCTTTCCACCCTCGATCCGAATCCGATATCGATTCATGGCAAAACTTTATACGAGCTAGGACACGATCAAACTTATTTTCTTTTGTTGGCGGGACACGTAAAACTTTTAAGAAGGATTTTCGGGGTTTATTGATGTCGTTATGTAGAAACGATTCGAGCTCGTGTAAACTAGTAGACTGTTCCATAACACCTTGTTACGATGGAGCACTTGGTATGACTGAGGCATTCTTGGATTCAGTTTTCTGCTTGCAACCTAAAGGAGATGGATTTACAAGAAGATCAGCGTTTGATTGTATGTTGGCTGGCGCAATCCCGGTATATTTTTGGAGAGGAAGCTTTGAGAATCAGTACGAATGGTTCTTGCCTGTTGAAGCTAAGACTTACTCAGTATTTATCGATAATAACCTTGTTAGAAACAGGAGTTCGATTATTAAGGATGTTTTGGAAAAATATAATACAGAAGAAGTGGAAACGATGAGGGAGAAGATTATTGAATTTATGCCCAGGTTTTTGTATTCAAAGTCCAATGCAAATTTGGGGAGATTTAAGGATGCTTTTGATATCACCATGGACGAAGTTTTGGCAAGGTTTAAGCAACAGAAAGATGGCGTAAAAGCATAACAGACCAGGGATTTGGATTTCTCTGGGTTCATTTTTACTATGCAGAGGTGAACTTGATTCGATTTTACCGACGATTACCTCCACAAAAATACTTCCATTGGAAAATTTGTGAGTATATACTGTTTGATTTGTTTGTAAAAATGCTGTAATTGTAATTCATGACAGGGAACATCATATCAAATGCAAAATAACAGTTCAGCTTTGTCTTTGTCTAAAGCTTTGCAAAAATCTTCCATACTTTCCCCGTAACGCCCCTTTTTCGCTATTCTTTCTTCTGGAATGCCCTTATCCAGAAACAAAGTGCCTAGAGTATCATCAACTGAAAGGCAATCAAGATAATCGGAGCAGTGGGAGAAATAGCGCCGCCCCTGTTGACACTGCTATTCGAGGAAATGCCCCATTTAAATGAATGAATAATAGCATAAAAAAACGTTACAACCTCAAATTTCTATCGGTTTATCAACAATAATGAATGCAAATAAGAGGAAAAGAACCTAAAATATGAACTAGAGGTAACCCTCTGTACAAAGAATAAACTTCCTTCCCCAGCAAAGCAAGTCTCACTCACAAAAACAAAAATAACCGAATGACCACCCATCACTCCTTCCTCACACTTTATTCTACGCAACCGTGTCTAAATTCTTCCTAGGCTTGAGTGTCTTGGGCTTGCATCTCTCAACCCTGTGTATACATTGCTGCCACTGCTCTCAGATAATTGGTGCCAACAACTTAAGCTATTTGCCCGAATCCTACTGTCACTTTGCTTTCACCCATTAGTTTGTGCTGTCTTTTAATCCATTGCAATGGATGCTTAAGTAGAAAAAATCTCCAAGCATTAGAACCCACAAATTTAGGTGGCACTTTGCTCGCATCTGGAGTGCTATCATTCCTATCAAGTTGAATTCTCCCAATAAGGACTTCTCTTCTAGTTAAGTACAAAATTTTCAGAAAGTTTTTTCTCGCCAATATTAAAAACAAGAGGTTGTTATTCCCTGCAGATTGTAGATTTCAACAGTTAATATGTAGGCATAAGTCTCAAAACTCTTCACCTCAGAAATTAATTTCCAGATGCAATTTGTTCCCTCATCAAGGATGCCATCTGATACTTTTCTAGCTTCCAACAACATGCAGCCCTGAAATTCCACGAGATCCACCCCATTCCTTACAATTGAGCATTTATCCAGCTTAATCATACCAGCCCTGCATTCTATTTCTGGTCGCGAGTCTACCTCTCCTGCCTTGAATTGATATCCCTGTCCTATCCATACTTATTATGCTCGTTTTAACAATTTGCATCCACTGTTCTTTCTGTACCAGCTTGAAAACATACTCATGTTTTTTTCCTTCGCCCTCTAATAGCCCCATTCCCACCAACACACCAATTAATTTCAAAATATCGAGTTGCGGAAAAAGATAACAAGCTGACTCTGATATTTTAACAACCATCCAAATGACAAACTTTTGTGGTTTAATACTAGACTGACAAATCATGTTGTAAGGTGACATGTAGTGTAGATAGGTTGGAGATGAATTCAGTGTTACACTATTGTAGTGCATAATATAGTGCAGAATGTATTGCAGTGGGTTGGAGATGGTCTCATGGCTTCAAAAGATACCGGGCCAATGGCTCTCTCGACAAATAGCTTCACAGTGCCCCAGCATACGCTCCCCCATGTTAAGCGGACTTAACCCAACTTGTACTCTTCACCCCTTCACTGAGAATGTAAAAAACGCCATGCCACCATAAAAGAAAATAATGCAGTCAACGAACATCAAATATACCAATAACATCCAAAGATTCCATCCAGCTCACATATGGCCTTGATGCACTCAGTTTGAAAGCCAAAAAATGCATTGGTATCTGCAGCTTCTTTATTGTTACGAATCCAGTGCAGGGAAACTTGCACGTGTGGTTCTGGCCGGCTCTTTGAAAGTGGGGAACGAAACTGGCCATACTGCCACTTCCTAATCCCTGGTCCAATAGAAGAAAGCAGAGTCAAAGGGAAAGGGACTTTCAAAGGCTATCTATCCCCCATTCTACCAGCAAACCAGCTAGCAAGTAGGCTCTAACCTGGAGTCAGAATAGTATCCTCCGTCCATCAAGACCGAGGCTTAGATTAAGACAAAGAAGCAGCTTTGGTTACTGGAAAAAAAGACTATTTGACGGGGACGATTAACCTCCGAGGGCAGAAGAAAGGTTGTGGTCCCCAAGTATGTTGTTTGCGATCAATCAAATCTTGCAGAAGAAAATCAGCATGTGCACCACCATCAGAAGTGAAAGGGAATCCATATTCAACCAAAATTCGAAAGAGATCTCCAAATTGCCCACACAGATTTCCTGCGATTTCTTCCAGAAACTCACAATTAATGTCTCCAGCTCTCACTGCGAAATCAGCCCAGCAACCATCCTCCTTACCCACTACGAAGCATGCTCCAAACAACTCAGCACGCTGCCCTACTGCCGTGCCTGCAAATCTTATTAGGCCATCAACAATAACGGGGTATTTCCATCAAATATTTGTGGATCTCGTATTCCACTACATCAATCAAATATCTCATATTTCACAATAAAATATCATATCAACCAAATATTTATGAATCTCATTGTTACTTTAATTAATATTTTATTTTCATTTAAATTAAATCATTTCATCACTTTAATTAATTTCATCTACTATTTGGTAATATATTTTTATTCAAATATAAAATTAAGAAGTTCATAATACTTATTTTTAAATGACAAATTTGTAAAAAAATAAAAAATTTTAGAATTAAAAAGTTTATAACGAATATATAAAACTAATTTAACACAAAACAATATTTATAACATTAATAATAAAAAATTACAGACCATAAAACAACATCTATAATAATAATAATTGAAAATTAGTAATTCACGAATATACTAAAAAATAAGATATGAAAACAGAAATTACAAACCACACATATAGTCAAATACACCATTTTTCACTCGTCACGACGACATGTCTCCCAAATGTGTTCAACCAAATCGTGACGAAGCTGATGATGCATATGACTATCAGATAACTCTGTATTTCTTCGAATGTATTCGCCAAATTCTATGGTTGAACCCTGATTGGCTATGAAATTATCTCGTTATTCAAAATCCCACATTGATATGGCATGACCTTCGTCCTCAACAATCATGTTGTGTAAGATAATGCATGTATAGATGATTTCTTTACATTTATCCATAAACCAATGTCTCCATGGGCCTCTTATAATTGCCCAACGAGCTTGAAGAACCCCAAATGCCCGTTCAACATCTTTTCTTGCAGCCTCTTGTCTTTCTTTGAATTTCATTCTTTTGGGATCATGTGGGCACGAAAAACTCTTCACGAAAGTGGCCCATTCCGGGTATATACCATCTGTTAAGTAGTATCTTTAGAATATTGTGCACCATTCACAAGAAAATTAACATCCGG
Organism: Primulina eburnea; assembly: GCF_022965805.1. Lineage (NCBI taxonomy): Eukaryota > Viridiplantae > Streptophyta > Magnoliopsida > Lamiales > Gesneriaceae > Primulina > Primulina eburnea. The sequence goes on from NW_027331346.1 coordinate 69,197, forward strand.
TGCATTTTCTTTCAAGACGTCATTAAAAAGAGGCGACTCGTTAAGGACATTGATGTCATTACGAGACCCAGCCACTCCAAAAAAGGCGTGCCATATCCACAAGTCGGCTGATGCAACTGCCTCGAGCACAATTGTTGGGTAGCCATGATCGCCTCGAGTGTATTGGGCTCTCCACGCGACCGGACAATTTTTCCAAGCCCAATGCATGCAATCAAGGCTTCCTAACATGCCAGGAAAACCATGTCTTTGCTCATGCATTTCAAGCAAACGAGCGATGTCGGTTGCGTTGGGTTTTCTTAAGTACACACGCCCATATATTTGCATAACAAATTGACAAAAGTTGGACAAGCATTCAAGTGCAGTTGTTTCACCCATCCTTAGATACTCGTCCAATTTGTCGGCTAGGCCTCCATAAGCTAGTTGACGGATAGCCGCCGTGCATTTCTGAAGTGGGGATAAGCCTTTTCTTCTCGCAGCATCTTCTCTCCATTTAAAATATCCATCTGGATGATTTTGCAAATCAGTGACTATGTGCAAAAACAGCTCCTTTCTCATTCGGAATCGTCGTCGGAACATGTCATCGGTATAAACCGGCTCAGTAGAGAAATAATCATTAACAAGTTGAATGTGCCCAGCTACACGCTCTCTGTTAATTGATCATCTTCTTTGTGCAATTCCATAAGAAGTTTGAATGAATTCAGCCGCTCTATGTTGATTATGTACCATCGTCATGAATAATTATTCACCAGGATCCGATGTTGTATCTTCTGGAATGTTTTATCTGTTATTTTGAGTAGGATCTTGAGACATTTTGGAACAAATGAATAGTTGAGTATAAGAGAGAATACAGACTGGATGTATTGTGAAGAATAATGAAAGATTCATTTCCTACTTATATACATTTTCGTAACGGCTATTTTGTAACGGCTAGTTGGTAACGGCTAGTTGGTAACGGCTGTTTTGTAACGGCTAGTTCATACTTTTATCCACACATATATGTGTGTACGTATGTATGTATATGTATAATATATACTATAGATCATTCACAAATTAATACATTATTTAAAAATAGAAATTTCAAATCACATCACATGTTCAATCTTTTTAAAAACACAAATTGCAAACCACACACATAATAAAAACACACTAAAATACATGATTTAAAAATATAAATTGCAACCACACACATAATAAAATACATGACATCAAATAGAAATTTCACACCACATTACATGTTCAATCTTTTTTTGAGCTGCTCACATATCGCTAGATGGTTATGAAGTTGTTCATCTGTCATACCTCGAGTGTCCATTACGAGTAGTTTATGAGCTTGAATGAGCTGATCCACTTTCTTGTTGTTATTATATTCCTCCATCTGTGTTACTGACTGTTGCATAGCCTCGGTAATTTGATCAACATGGGTCACTCTTTCTTTGCCTTTCTTTTTTGCGGCCTTATGTCCCATAGGGCGAGATCGGGCTTCATTGTACTCTGTATCAACACTTGGTGTAGCACTAGACGAGTCAGTATGTGCACCTGATGATTCAGACGTCCTTGCCTTCTTTGCAGACCGGTGTCCTGAGGATTGAGGCGCATACATAGGACTATCTTTAACTATACTCCACACGTGTTCATATTGAAAAGTAGATTTGAAGATATTCTTGTATTCTTCATGAGCCCGCATCATCAAATCCTCGTCACTCCATCCACTTGGCCGATCCGTGCACCATTTATTGTAAATTCCATTATATCTATTCACGATCCTTTTCACCGCAGGCCAGTGAGCTTTGGCTTTCTCCGCAGTCCTTTTTTTAGATTTCTTGTCTCGATTGGTATTGTAGTATTCTACAACCCATTTCCAAAAAGACTCACTCTTCTGGGCATTACCAATGGTTGGGTCTTCGCTCATCATTGTGTATGCTGTTGCAAGGAGCTTATCATCTGCTACTGTCCACGCTGTCCGCTTGCCACGATCTTCATCTGAATCTTGACATGTCTCGCTTGCCTGATTGATAGTAATATTTTCAAGTCCTATTTGGGATGAGAAAGGAGGAAATTGTGAATTTCGGAATTCATAAGGTGCTTCTAGCCCTTTATCACTGTCACTTGCATCAACACTAGCCCTTCTCGATTCAGTTGATTGAAGCCCCGGTGATTGAAGAGGATTAATTCCATGGGATGAAGCTTGCACCAAATACTGGCTACTCTGCCAATATTCTGGGGGACATGTATTCCACGGAGCTAGAGGGGCGTTCAAAAAATATGGTTGTGGATATGGAAAATGTTGCAAATTCTGTGGGTGTTGAGTAAAAAATGGAAATGGAGGATGTTGGACACTCGGACGAACTCGAGAATTTTCTCCACTTGAACTTTCATCGATATTTGGAGAGTTCAAAAAATCCCTAAAAAAATTATTGGAATTATTATCCATTCCAAAAAATTTTTGTATGTAATTTTTTTTTGTGAGAGAAATATTTTTATAAGATGTTAAAACTATGGATTTTAATTTCTTACAAATTTATGTATTTATAGAATAAAATTTGAACGTTGGGTAACGTTCAAAACCCAACATTCAAAATATTCAAAGGTTTGGAAAATAGTGAAAGTTGTGCACAATTCATATCCTATATATATTTAATTATTTATATCATAATTAAATATAATTAAAAACTATTAACAAACAAAAAAAAAGTAAAGGAGAAACCTGAATCACGCTGCAAGTTTCTCTCACACCCGCGTGCAATGCACGCGCGTGTCTCAAGCCAGCGTGAGTTTCACGCTGGCTTGATTAAATAAAAAAAATGTAAAACCCGATTACAAATTTGTAACCGGGTATTTGAATAGCACAAATATACAACATCCACAATGGTGGATAATTGGATAGAAAAAATATTTTGATGACATGGCTACCCAAATATCCACCATTGTGGATGCCCTTATAGGAATTATAGGTTGTAAGCGAGCGAAGCCCATAGTCCATTGTGGCCCACCTTCAGCTTCTCATAGTTGCTCCACAGTAGTCCACCAAATTAACATTTAGTTTGGTTTTTATTGAATTTTACGTAAAAATAATATTTATTTCAATTATATTTAAGAGTTTTATCTAATTATGACATTTATTTTAATCGTATATGAACATCTATTGTTTAGCATAATAATAGAATTTTTTTTAAAGCTACTACACGTAATTTATATTTAAATGCATGCATGCAATACTGCTGAAAATTCACATTTTTGAAATATCAGTAATAAACTAGCAAGAAAAATACTGCAATTCAAAAATCAATAACAAATCGTCATCCCCAATCTTACGTTTTAAAAAAAAATCAAATATGAAATATGTGTAGAGTTCCTGCCAACCATCAATATATAAAACGATAGCGTCAAAATATCCAAATCATTCATATCTCATAAACATGATGTGCTAAAGAAATAAGGTCCTCGGATTAGCGTGCGTACATCCAGCTCCGCCTACTCAGTTTTCGGCTCCTCCAATCTCCTCATCGATATGCTCACCTGCATTATTCACACCTAGTGAGTCTAAAGACTCAATACACTCGAATCGTTATAGTGAGTACATATACATAACAAACAACAGTGAAAAGTACTGTAATGAAAATACATTTCATGATCGTAAAAACTGCATGCATAATCATAACCTGTCGAAGCATAAATATTTTCATCATATCACATTATAACAACATATACGTGTTTGTTTTCCTTAATTTGAATTTCGTTCATTAGTTGTGATTTTCGTATCATTGTGTCAGTCGATGGATCCATATACGTATATTTGTGGTACCCGGCGGCGGAGACATCAGCGACAATATTACCCGTCCACTGAGCTCTGGCCTTACATGTCATCGTGTCATCGTATTAGTCACAACCAACTTTCATCCTTCAAAACATGTCATCATATTCATCACTTAATAAAATCATATTCATGAAAACATAAACATTTAAAACATGTCAAGTGTTTAGGGTGCTGCCAGAACTGCTAACTCGACCCGAAGACGACCACTCTTAAACCATAATTCAGAGATCCTAATCAAGCTTCACATGACCTAATCTAACACTCACTAAGCTCGGTCATAACGACGTATTAATACTAAAACGAGACAATACCACTAAAAATAAAAGCTCCTCATACCGTGGACTAGTGCCTAGGCGCTGACACTGTGGCGCTGCGGCACTTGGTTAGCGCATATGTGCCCGGGATCAGCACTGTAATGCTACTTATTCATATACTAGGTGCTGTGCAGCCTAAAGGACAGCGCCACGATGGTAACCCTATGATAGAAAAGCATCTGTACATATCCAAGCTAATTTCTACACTACTCTTAAACAACTCGAACCGGACTCGAACCACCACAATTAGTGAAACGTGTGCTTAATCGTTTTCTTAAAAAGTACTAGAATTTTTTTTTTTTAAAGCCTCACTTAGCATCGGCCGAACCATAAAATATTTTTGATATCATTTTAAAAATAAACATCCAACTGCCATTTAAAAATCCAAAGGAAAATATTTTAAAGCATAAAATCGTCAAACATTTTACCAACATAAAAACATTATTTGAAAAGTATAGCCCACACTATAACCTCTCAAAAATATCCCATAACATAAATAAAAGACGTAAAAATATCTTTAACATTACTTAAAATCAAAAATCATAACTAGTGCGGAAAACTAGCATCGGTCCTCGGGTTATGTGCACCTTCAGTCCAGCAAAGTCGACCATCAATGCCTCATTTATCATATTCATAATCCATATCATCTGCATCTGTAAAGGCCCGTATTTTGTATTCGTATTTTGTATTCATAATTTTTCAGAATTATTAAAAATTTTCTAAATAAATAATTATCTTATCTCATTTAATTAAAATAAACATGTAAATAATTTTCAACTTTAAAATAACAGCGGAAGAGAATAACGTTTTCAACCAACAATTTAAAAATAATCAAACATAAACATCCATTTAAAATAATCCAACGTATTAAAAATGAGTTTGAATAATAAAAAGTGCATAAACTACATCATGAGGTCCTCGGGTTTACTACTGCTGTCCCAAGATCGCTCATTGGTCCACGCCCTCCGTCTCGGCCTCATCAATACCTACAACAATCAAGTCTAGTGAGTCTAAGGACTCAACATGTATATATCGTGAATAACAAGTAAATATATCATAAAATCGCATGCAACGTAAAAATAAAGTATCGTAAAGCGTACGGTGAAAATCGTATCATGAATAATTATAACTACGTGCATATCTAAAAATCATACGTAAAAGCTTTGCTCAATAGAGCTCTGTCATAACATATCATAATTTTCTGGTAGAGATAATGTTTCTAAGCAAGTGGCCCATAACATAGCATAAGCGCCTGATCAGACTAAACCACAGTATACTGGGCGGTAGAGATCAATCACAGCCCTTGGACTGGATGTCCGTACCCATACATAATCATAACCGGTCGTAAGTCACCGGGCGGAGAGGCCCTCGGTTGCGCCTACCGACTTCCAAACCCATAAGCATAAGGTGGCCACAAGACATATAGCATATATCTCAAAAATAAGCATTTTATATTTTTATGCACGTAATATAATTATAACCTTATTTTTACCGGATGAGTTGAATCGTTCCCAGGCTTGCTGTGACTTACTAATAATATGTGACACATGGAATAAATCTTATTTTGACAAAATTTTAGCAATAGAACCAAAAACGAGACTATTCGGACCAACAACTTGATTTTAAACCATGGCTTCGTACCAACCCGAACCAACATTAAACCGACGTTTAACCATGATTAAAAATACCCTAAACATACTGAAAAATTTGCATAATAATTGTAACACACGAAATAGGCGAAAGGAATCCAAAAACATAAGACGCTCTTTCGAGAGTTATTTTGGCACCTTTCGCCGTAAATTCTCGTACGACCTCTAAACTCGACCAAATCACGAACGGCCAAAAACACGACTTTCCTAACTCATTAAGGTAGTGTCCAGTCCAAGGCCATGGGCTAAAAGCCAACCAAGAACTCAAACCACCTCCTGAAACAGAACTCAAAGTTGCTGTCACAAACAGAATTTACAGCAGCTGCTATTGCGCGTGTGAGGGGAAAAATTCGAAATTTCATGACCATTGGCTTGAACCACCAACCAGAGACTCTTACAAACATTCTAGGCATGGCTTGGACCATGGCTAAGGGCTAAAAGCCAACCACAAACCAAGCAAACACCTAGGACAATCACAGCTCAAAACCGAGAGAGCCACTTTCTGTATAGTGTGATGTATTGCATCGTTTTGTTGTCTTGTATCGTTCCAATGGCCATTTGAGCGACCATGGCTCGATCTAGACATGATGGAGTGTTGTATAAACCATGGCTATGGGCTAGGAGCCAACCATAATCCAAACAACACCCCAAAAACCGAAACCCACTAACACAGGAACTGAAAATTCGAAATGTGCACTTGTCTTGTGATTTAAAAATTTTGATGGATCCATGAACCAAGCTTGGAAAGGACACCTTGGTCACGTCCTAGACATGTTAAGGGAGAGTTCTAACCATGGCTACAGTCTCTAGGACAGTCAAGATTCGAACACCATCCTTAACCATTCCATGACAGAACTCATGCCTCATTTCTGCACTTAAATGTAAAGTTGCTGTCATTTATTTGTTTGTGCGTGTATGGATTGAAACCAATGAACCAAAACCCCCTAACACAATCTAAATGATTTCTAGATGCAGCCTTGTAAGCCTGGAATCGAGCAACCCCATGTCAACAACATAAAACACTGAAGCGTGAAGCACACATCATGACCCGAAAAGCTGTGCAGATTTTTGGAGGGTGTTGCTGTCAAATTCGTTTTGTCCCTTGATGTATGAACATATACTGATTTAAAATACCTAATATAACTTGATTGTAGAGCAAAGGAATAATATATACATGCCTGGAATTTGTTTTGTAGAAAAACAAATCAAAACGACACTACGACGCGACGAGATCAGAGTTGAGGATTCTTTTCTTGTTTCAGCTGCTGTGCACGATTTTTAGCTGTTGTTCTTACTGTAATTTCGAAGGTAAGGGAGTGTGTTTGCTAGACAATAGAGATGAGTATTATAGGAGGTGTTAAATGGGTATTGAAGTTCATTTATTTGAGAGTTACAAGTGAAGGAATATAATGGAATTTGAATTATTCTTCCAATTCTCTAGCTGTAGCCAATCTTATTTCCTCTCCTTGCTGCTAATTTATGGCTCTCAGCTGCTACTTTCTGATATTTTTATCAAGGGTGAGAGTGTGGGTTTGCTTGACAATAAAGGTGAGTGTTTAAGGTGCCATAACATACATTAAGTTGGGAGTTACAAGTCAAGGTTTTTGAATGAAATTTGAAAGGCTTCTCCTTCCCCTTGCTAACCGATACATTTTCTCACTTTTGTTGCATGTTCTCTTTTATTTGCTAGCACATTGAATTGAGGAAGAATGAAGGTATATTATTGTGTTTGAATTTTATTACTAATTAAAGAATTAAAATGAGGGAATGAATTCACCTTGATGTCCCTTTAGAAGTGTCTTGAAAGGGGAGTTACTAACCATTTCAATTTGTTTATGGATTGACCGAAAGTTGATGTTATTGTATGGTATAATTTTTGTTTAATTCTTGTATTTTAAATGATTAAGGTTTTTAAATACCATTATATTTATTTTAGTGAATTAATCCATTAATTTAGGATGAACTCTTGCATAACATACTTAACCTAAAATTTAAGGATTAAAATGCTATGTTTAATTTCTTGTATATATTATACTTAGATTAATTCATCCCCATTTATTTACATATTTTTATTTAAGCTTTAATTAAATATTAACCTAAAAAACTTATTTAACAACTTAGCTCTAATTAATTTAAATGAATCCTAAAACATTCTATTTCTTTAAATTAAATTATTCTTTGACTAAAATTAAATTTAGGAATATTTTCTCATTAATAATCTTCTCTCTAATCTCCAAACTCCGGTCCGACCTCGCGTATTTATCTTAAAAAGATAAAACTAAACATCTACTTTTAAAATAAATAAGCATGATTTAAAACTTCATATTAAATTTAAATAATAGAAATGCACGACTTATACGTTGTAATGCCCGAGATTTAATTATTGTAATCAGACGTTGATTAATTGACATAATTGAGGATATAAGAACTCAAATGACGAAGCCGGGCGTCGTTGCATTGTTAGCCAAGAATTTGGACAGAACCTTCGGCGCTCGAGCGGTAGAAAAGGACCGCCCGAGCGCCAATGCATCACAAATTGATCTTCGGACAGAACGTGTGGCGTCCGAGCGGTAGAAAATTACCGCTCGAGCGCCAATGGATAATGAGTTAAGCATCCAGACAGAAAGTGCCGCGCTCGAGCTGAAACGTCTACTCGTTTTAAAATGCGGAACTTTTTTTTTTTTTTTTTTTGAGCTCTCATTTTAAAAATTAGCATTTAAAATGATCATATTTATTTAACAATGAAAATATCGCAGTTAAAAATAAATAACATCGACGTAAACGTAAATGAGTAAAAATCATGAAAATCCTCGACGTAAATAAAATGTTTAACTCCTCTCCAAAAACCATCACTCAAAATGCTGAAAAACGCGCGGTCCTCGGGTTATGTCACCGTACCAGGACTGCCTACTCAGAGTTCAGCACCTCCTGTCTCCTTCTCAAAATGCTCACCTGCATCACACACGCCTAGTGAGTCTAAAGACTCAACACACCTGTACCAGTAATAACGAGTACATATACGTAGCACACAGCAGTGAAAAATAGTATAATCAACATACATTTCATGAGCTTAAAAACATGAACATAAGCGTGTCGTGTAAAATGGTAACGTGTCAAAACATGTCTCATCATGTTATCAATGCGTATGCGTAACTGTGACCTGTCAAAACATAGTAATAACATGTATCATTGTATCAGCATATACGTGTTAAAATCTTAATTTGAATTCCGCTCATTAGCTGTGACTTTCGTATCATCATGTCATCATGTCAGTCGATGGATCCATCTACGTGTAACCGCGGTACCCGGCGGCGAGGGACATCGGCGACGGCATTACCCGCCCACTGAGCCCGGGCCTTACATGTCATCGTGTCATCGTGTTAGTCACAACTAAATCACTTCCTTCAAAACGTGTCATCATTTTCATCACTTAATTAAAAGGATGCGTATACATAGTTTTTCCTTTAAACCAGGCATGCACTATAATTATCATAATAGCGTAAAAATCATGAACATGATGCATAAACATTTAAAATATCATGAATTTGTGCTCAGGGCGCTGCCAGGACCAAAATCTCACCCCGAGTGCAAAATGACCATTTTGTCCTTGGAAACCCAAAAATTACCGTTTTGCCCATAGACGTAAAATTTCACTTCTTTGACATTTTCTTAATTTCATTGACTCTAACACGTCCTCAATAATTATTTAAGCTTACAAGAACTTTCCCATCTTTTTATTTGGCTTAAATCTATGACTTTTAAATTAATCTTTAAATATAACCTATTAATGCGTGTTAATCCCGAATTAAACCAAACCTTAGCATATAATTCCCAAATTAAAAACTTAGACTTCTAATAATTATTTCAGCTTAAATATAATTTCCCATAATTTTATTAAGCTTAAATCTAGGCTTTCAATTAATTCTTTAATTAACCTTTCGTGTGGCGATTAAATCCCGAATAAATCCAAAACTCATTATTTTGATCCGAAGCTTACCAAACTCCTAAAAATGTCCCAAAACATTTTTAAAAGCATCCCTAGATGTAAACTCGAGCTCATTTCATAACTTAACAGAATTGTTTTAAAACTTAGACCGGGGTCCCGGTTTTAACCCGAATCGAATCGAAACTTAACCAAATTCTTCCCAACTTCTTACCACACTTCATAAACACTTAAAAGACCCTTAAATCAGTCAATAATAGGCTCTTAACCTCTCGGCTAAGTCCTGAGAGTTGCTGGAAATTACAGCACATGCAAGTCTTGTCCTTAGTGAGCTAACCCCCATTATTTCATTCCTAGCATAGACCCGATGAGCCAGTCATGGCTCGGCCTCACCTAGATCACATGAGGACTACTCTGGACCTGCATAACCCACTGAACCAGCCCCAAGCAACAAACACAGCACACATGACCGCTAGATCCCCACGAAGTGCACTCGAACATCACCCAAACGCCCAACGCTCAAGCGGTTCCGATCCTATCCTCGTTTCAGCCACGTTCGAACCACCCTAGGCCATGGTTCAGACCCTTTATGATCTGTTCCAGAGCTAGGGACGCCCCTTGCACAGCCGAGACCGAACCGATCCTCGATCTAGCCGTTATGCGCGCACTAGCGCCCGAACGAACGGTTTTTCCCTGCATAGACCTGAACCGAGGCCCTCTCAGGTTGTTCTAACATAAACCTCGACATGTACAGCCCCTAAGGACCCTAGATCGGCAGCCCCTTGCACCCAAACATCAAACACGTGAGTTAAATGCATAAAATACGGTTTTTCACGAACAATACGAAGCAACAATTGATTTAAACATTTTTCGTATGCGAGAACACATGTAACAGCATATAATGGCGTGAATAATGCAGAAATAAAGATACATGGCGTGCCTTATGATGTTGGTGCAGAAACGCTCGGAGGAACACGGAACGTGGAAGGAAATTGAGCTTGGAGGAAAAAGAAGCACCGAAATCTTTGCTGCTGCACTCACGAAGAGGTTGGCCAATTGGAGGGGGTGGGCGGCTGAGTGGAGGGTTATTAGGTTAAGTGGTGAGCTTAGGGAATAATTAGTGTTAAATATATAGATAATAATTTAGTTAATGGCCTTTAATTCATGTAATTAAAAGGTTAAAAAGGTGTTTAAGCCCAAAAGTTTATAAGTAGGCCCATTAAATCCAAACACACTCCCGAAAAATATTTCATATTGAAAAGTTCTTGAAAATATTAGCCGAATCCTTAAAAAGTCCCCTGAATCGATAAAATTTGTGTACTGTTAAAAATAAAATCATGCGGGTAAAATACCCAAATAAAATCTCATTTTTGAGAAATACCCTTAAAAACACTATAACTTAATTTATAAAAATAAATCATGTAACAAAATAATTTTCCTGAAAGTTCTCCGGTCTCCGTTCCTCGTTCGAGCTCAAAATGCAACTTAAAAAATCTATAATGCATGAACCTTTAAAATTTCATGAAATAAATTCTACCATGCAATAATTATGCATAAAATGAATAAAAATAATTAAACACAATTTAATGAAATAAATATGCATTTATTGCTTTAAAATAATTTAATAAAATACTAAAGAAATTTAATAATTTGCATTCATGTGGTTCACGTGGACTTTATAATTTTTGGGACGTTACACGAGCGGTACTTTCTTACCGCCCGAGCGCGAGACGTGGAATAGGTGAGATGAGCCACTCGTCCTTTTGCATGTAAGTGGATATATATATATATATATATATATATATATACACACACGAATCCTTCAGTTTTAAAAGAAGAGAAACGAGGATAAAGATCGAGAAAAGGGTTCGGGCAAAGGGTTGAAAAATCCTTACGCCTTTTGTGAGAAATCTGTCCGTCCGAATTAGAATCTAACTTCAGTACTGTGTTCCTATCGACACAGGCTTCATCTGGACGTAAGTTTTGTTATGTTTTGAGATGTTATGAAAATATGATATTGTCAGAATTGAATATGAATCAGATATGATGTTTCTACTACCGTAGATATCGTATAATTGAAGTCAGACTGAAGAACAGATTGTTTATGTATTTGTTATGATTTTTGAAAGATATTGACTGAGATTCTATATCAGAATTGTGTTAATATTCAGAGTATGAATTATGTTGACACAGATTATGAGTTCCAGTATTATATTTGTGATGTTCAGATTGACGGGGTTATTCAGATTGTATGGTTATGCCGTCGAAACATCAGTTGATTTAGATTGATCAGATTCAGTATTGATTTAGATTGATAAGATATGATATTGATTGAGATTCATGATTATACTGTTGATTTTGATCAGATTGTATACTGAGTTGAGTATTGATCAGAACAGATTGTGAATTGAATTACACATTGATACAGTGTATTTGATATTGTCATTTCAGACTTGTTATGGACAGATTCGACTTCGAGACTTCGTCTTCGTCAGACCGGGACGACAAAGGTATAATTCATGTGATATTCGGGAAGACATAACTCAAATCAGATCTCATTTGAGTTTCCCAATAAAATCACATACTTGATTATTGTTTATCTTTTGATATGATTATGATTTGTTTATAGACTTATATTCAAATCTTTTGAAAAGAACATGCTTTGTTTATAGATTTTATTCATTGCATTTGAGATAGGAAAGTGTGACAGAAACAGTCAGACTTCTAGACGTTCGGTGTATTGTTACATAGGAGCATACACCGCCCTATTGTAGATTATTCGATACAGAAATGACCGAAGTCTAGGAATAAGATGTACGTCACCCCGATTGGGAGGGTAGGTGACAGACAGTGATGTCTTATTCACCCCGGGATCCTTAGAGTTATAGTTGAGTCGAGTCTAGATATGATTTGACTAGAACTGCATGCGTCTACGGATGTGGTTTCATAGACTATGAAACCCATTGTTATTGCTTTCAGTCATGATAGCATGTTTTTATGATTTGATTTGAGTAGCATGTTTAGTTAATTTGTGTTGCATGCTTATTTTGAGTTGATTTCATAGATTATGAAATCTATTGTTTTTTTTAAGTTATTCATGATAGAATATTTCATGATTTACTTTATGTATGTACATGTTTTATACTGGGATTTATTCTCACCGGAGTTATCCGGCTGTTGTCTTGTTTTGTATGTGTGCATGACAACAGGTGGAATTAGATCGGGGTCGAGAAGATGATGAGAGAAGACGAGTTTAGCGTGGTGATTCCGGACTTGGATAGATTTGGTTTTATTACTTGAACTTTAGTAGTTAAACCTTAGATTAGTTAAAAGATTGTTGTATCTGTATACTGAAATATATTTTATACTGAGATGTATATTATTTATATTCCATTACCTTCCGCATTTACATTTTAAAAAGAAAAAAAATTTTAGACTCTGTGTAGCAGAACTGATAATTAAATCCCAAAAGAAGATTAAGAAGATGATTAGCGTCCGGGTCCCCACAACAGGTGGTATCAGAGCGATAGATCCTTTAGATTGAGATAGTCAGAATTGATAGATCTTTTTGAAGGAGATAGTAGAGAATGAGCGGGGTAGATTGAATTCTCTTCCTTGCATGTGATTGCTAGCATGAGATTTATGTCAATGTTGACCTGCATGATGTGTGCTAGCATGATTTATTGTTTTTCTTATTACATGTTGTTTGTTATCTGAGTTGATTACAGCATGTAAGTACTGAGCCTGGATCAGAACCGAGTCTGAATCAGAGGTATATGATCAGAGGAGGGCTGAGACAGAATATATAGATTGTATATTAATTTGTTTGATATTCTGATATGCCGCCTCGGAGAATTTCAGAAAAGGGCAGTACTTCGTCTGAACAGATAGATGTATCAGAAACTCAGATGGAAGTAAAGTTGGCAGAACTCCAGTTATTACAGCCGCCGATTCTGAGTGGTACCGAGACATCTGAAGATTGTCAGAACTGGGTTGATGACATAGAAATACTATTTGATTTACTGGATTGTACAGAGGAACAGAAAGTTAAATTGGTATTTCACCAGTTACGAGAGACTGCCAGAAATTGGTGGATTACAATCAAAGGAGTATTAGCACAACGCGGTACTGTGATCACTTGGGAAGTATTCAAGACTGAATTTAATCGACGATTTTTCTCAGTCTCGTATCGAGAGGACAAGAAAGCAGAGTTTGAGAATTTGAGCCAAGGTCAGTTGAATATTGATGAATATATCGCCAAATTCTCTACTCTACTGCATTTTGCTCCTCAGATAGCTGGGAATGATCAGTTCATCAGAGGGTTGAATTTGGAGGTAGTTGCATTTATGAATCTGCAGCGACCTTACCATTTCGCTGACATCCTGAGTAGAGCGAAGAGAGTTGAGGCGAGTCTGATTAGACAGCTAGGGAGGTTGTGTGTGAAACAACCCCAGACACAGCAATCCCCTCTCCGATTTGATCAAGGCCGTACGAGTGGAAAGCAAGATTTGCTGAAAGCTCGGAAGAAGCCATTCAAGAAGCTAGAAAGCGGTTCATCTAGCTCCAGCGTTTCTGGTCCAAGCCATACTGGAGTGTATTGCAGGAGTTGCGGAGGGAGACACCCCACCAAGCAATGCCAGGGAGTGACTGGTAGATGCAATATTTGTGGACAGCCGGGACACTTTGCTAAAGTCTGTCCCCAGAAGCGTTCCCGAAGATCGTAGGGAACATAGTTCAGTTGAAAACAAAGATCCAGAATTCACAACAGGTACTATTCTTTATGATTATATTGCATATGTATTGATATATACTAATGCATTTGTTAAGAATATCTTTGACTGAGTTGCATGGAGATATGCTGTATCTGTTGGGTTTGTATGTACTATAGTATTGATGTCCTTGCTTGTTGAGGAAATGTGATATCAGAGATTTCTGTAGAATATTGCATATTACAGTAAGATGAGAATGAAATAGAAATAGATTATGATGTACTTGTGTTTTCTGATTTGAACGCATTATTGATATGTATATGCTGAATGAGTACAAACATATTGTAGAATTTTTGCCAGAAATGGTAAGAGTCAGATCAGAGATGACTGATCGGTGGAGATACCACGATAAGAATTCTAGATTTAGAATTCCTTTGATATCTGTATTGTATATGACTCGATTAATACAGAAAGGAGCAGATTGCATCCCTATGTATTCAGTAGACCTACGGAAATCGAGCCTAGCATTGGCAGATTTGCCAGTGATACATGAGTTGGCTGATATTAGCTCAGATAAGATTTCAGATTTGTGTGTTATATCAGAAAGATAGAGTTCAGAATTGAATTGAGATCAGACATTGATTGTATGTTAGATTCAGTACAGAATGAATTAAAAGAATTGAAAGATCAGTAGAAGAGTACCGACCAGGAGTACATCTGATTTAGTGATACTCTTTGGCATGTGTAGTATCTTCAGAGATGTTCTGATGATTTTATGCTCATTGTATCTATGAGATTTTGATATATTTGCAGCATCTGATTGATTGAAGAGAATATCTGAAGATTGTATTGAATATTCTGAGAACTATAATGATTGTATACAGAAACTATTCAGATAAGAATCCTGCTTGAAACAGATTGTATTCAGAGTATGCGTTATCTGAAGTTAGTATACAGATTGATTTTGACACAGTTGGGGTTAAGATCAATGATTGAAAGATATGAAGATCAGAAATTTCAGAAATGTCAGAATTGTCAGAAATATATTTTGTCCGATTTGGCAGATTATTTTATTCGACTGTTGCTTTATATCTACTGAGTATTATTATTGCTCTAAATCAGTATTTGAGATATCTTATATTGTTTTGGGGAGCATATTTTATTTGCAGATGAGATATACCAGTTGATCAGAAGGTCATGAAGATAGTTATCAGAAATCCTTGTTTTATGAGTTCACTGAACTAACTAGATCTGTATAGGATATTGCTATTTCATTTCTGATTTGATATTACTGTTGTTTTGAATCCATATATGCTACAGATTAGTGTGAACTAGAGGGAGTATATACAGTTTCCACCGAATCAGAGTTGAATTCAAGAGTTACAGTAATTCAGGAATGTGAGCAGAATGTTCAGAACTAGATTTTTATAATCAGAGCCGAATAACGGATATGTGATTTTGTGTTTTGTATGAGATTGATTATCTTGTGATATCAGAATGTGTCAGAATTGTACAACAGAATTTGATATCGATAATCAGAGCCGAATACCAGGTAGGTATATTTTCTTTAATTTATGTTATTAACTGATTTGTTTATGTCAGTAGTTCGAAGTTGAAATCACAGATAATGTCAGAAATGCGCTGTAGTGACTTCAATAATTGTCATGTTTGTGACTGAGAATGTATGATATTCGAACAGATAGTTTTGATATAAACAGATTAAATCAGTTATGACAGAATGGTATTGAAATATTGGCAGAAATTGTACTGATACGTCTGAATTGCTAACAGAAAAGACAAAAAGATAGAAATTAGAAGACTTATTACAGAATTGTATGGTTCTAAATAGAAATGGGAGTATATTTCTATGGCTTTCGTAATGAAATTACCGCCATTTTCTACAGATTGTGATATGATATAATTAAGATTGACAGATTGTTCAATCTATATCTAATAGTTTGTACCAGATAACGTACAAACATGATCCAATGACACAGATTGATGTCAGAAAAGTGGTCAGAAAGATCAGAATGCCACAGTAGATTATATCAGATTGTGACTTTTGATTGATTTGGTACTTGTAATAGAGTATATCATGAGCTTTCTCTTAGATTGTCTTACAGATTGACAGACAGTCAGAATGTACTAGCCAGATATTGGAAGATTTTGGTACAGCTTTGTGCTGGATATTAGCACTATACAGCTTTAGTGCTGGATGTTAGCACTAGTTATTATGACTTATTGTCACTGTATGAATTACTGTATGACAATAGCTATTAAGACAGTTCAGAATGGACAGATTTAAGAAACCAACGTCGGATGATGACGATTGGTATATGGAACTGAAGATTGTATATGTCTTGGTATAAGATAAACAGATTTGATAACAGCTGATGATACGGATATGTATACATTGCTACCACTGTTCTCAGATAATTTGTGCCAACAACTTAAGCTATTTGCCCGAATCCTACTGTCACTTTGCTTTCACCCATTAGTTTGTGCTGTCTTTTAATCCATTGCAATGGATGCTTAAGTAGAAAAAATTAGAACCCACAAATTTAGGTGGCACTTTGCTCGCATCTGGAGTGCTATCATTCCTATCAAGTTGAATTCTGCCCATAAGGACTTCTCTTCTCGTTAAGTACAAAATTTTCAGAAAGTTTTCTCTCGCCAATATTAACAAACAAGAGGTTGTTATTCCCTGCAGATTGTAGATTTCAACAGTTAACAGAAATTAATTTCCAGATGGAATTTGTTCCCTCATCAAGCATGGCATCTGATACTTTTCTACCTTCCAACAACATGCAGCCCTGAAATTCCACGAGATCCACCCCATTCCTTATAAATGAGCATTTATCCAGCTTAATCATACCAGCCCTGCATTCTATTTCTAGTCGCCAGTCTACCTCTCCTGCCTTGAATTGATATCCCTCTCCTATCCATATTTATAATGCACGTTTTAACAATTTTCCATCCACTGTTCTTTCAGTACCAGCTTAAAAACATACTCATGTTTTTTTCCTTCGCCCTCTAATAGCCCCATTCCCACCAACACACCAATTACTTTCAAAATATCGAGTTGCGGAAAAAGATAACAAGCTGATATTATATTTTAACAACCATCCAAATGACAAACTTTAGTGGTTTAATACTAGACTGACGAATCATACGCTAAGCTGGCATGTTCATATAAAAATTCAGACCCTCCCAATCACTCAAGGCTTAAAAGATACCGGGCCAATGGCTCTCTCAACAAATAGCTTCACAGTGACCCCAGCTTACGCTCCCCCATGTTAAGCGGACTTAACCCAACTTGTACTCTTCACCCCTTCACAGAGAATGTAAAAAACGCCATGCCACCATAAAAGAAAATAATGCAGTCAACGAACATCAAATATACCAATAACATCCAAAGATTCCATCCAGCTCACATATGGCCTTGATGCACTCAGTTTGAAAGCCAAAAAATGCATTGGTATCTGCAGCTTCTTTATTGTTACGAATCCAGTGTATTTGACGGGGACGATTAACCTCCGAGGGCAGAAGAAAGGTTGTGGTCCCCAAGTATGTTGTTTGCGATCAACCAAATCTTGCAGAAGAAAATCAGCATGTGCACCACCATCAGAAGTGAAAGGGAATCCATATTCAACCAAAATTCGAAAGAGATCTCCAAATTGCCCACGCAGATTTCCTGCGATTTTTTTCCAGAAACTCACAATTAATGTCTCCAGCTCTCACTGCGAAATCAGCCCAGCAACCATCCTCCTTACACACTACGAAGCATGCTCCAAACAACTCAGCACGCTGCCCTACTGCCGTTGCTGCCTGCAAATCTTATTAGCCATCCACAATAATAGGGGTATTTCCATCAAATATTTGTGGGTCTCGTATTCCACATCATCAATCAAATATTTCATTACATATCACACCAACCAAATATTTATGAGTCCCACGGTTATTTTAATTAATATTTTATTTTCATTTAAATAAAATCATTCCATCACTTTCATTAATTTCATCTACTATTTGGTATTATATTTTTATTCAAATATAAAATTAATAAGTTTATAATACTTATTTTTAAATGACAAATTTGTAAAAAAAATAAAAAAATTTAGAATTAAAAAGTTTATAACGAATATATAAAACTAATTTAACACAAAACAATATTTATAACATTAATAATAAAAAATTACAGACCATAAAACAACATCTATAATAATAATAATTGAAAATTAGTAATTCACGAAGATACTAAAAAATAAGACATGAAAACAGAAATTACAAACCACACATATAGTCAAATACACCATTCGTTCACTCGTCACGACGACATGTCTCCCAAATGTGTTCAACCAAATCGTGACGAAGCTGATGATGCATATGACTATCACGTAACTCTGTATTTCTTCGAAGGTATTCGCCAAATTCTATGGTTGAACACTGATTGGCTATGAAATTATCTCGTTATTCAAAATCCCACATTGATATGGCATGACCTTCGTCCTCAACAATCATGTTGTGTAAGATAATGCATGTATAGATGATTTCTTTGCATTTATCCATAAACCAATGTCTCCATGAGCCTCTTATAATTGCCCAACGAGCTTGAAGAACCCCAAATGCCCGTTCAACATCTTTTCTTGCAGCCTCTTGTCTTTCTTTGAATTTCATTCTTTTGGGATCATGTGGGCACGAAAAACTCTTCACGAAAGTGGCCCATTCCGGGTATATACCATCTGTTAAGTAGTATCTTTAGAATATTGTGCACCATTCACAAGAAAATTAACATCCGGTGCATTTTCTTTCAAGACGTCATTAAAAAGAGACGACTCGTTAAGGACATTGATGTCATTACGAGACCCAGCCACTCCAAAAAAGGCGTGCCATATCCACAAGTCGGCTGATGCAACTGCCTCGAGCACAATTGTTGGGTAGCCATGATCGCCTCAAGTGTATTGGGCTCTCCACGCGACCGGACAATTTTTCCAAGCCCAATGCATGCAATCAAGGCTTCCTAACATGCCAGGAAAACCATGTCTTTGCTCATGCATTTCAAGCAAACGAGCGATGTCGGTTGCGTTGGGTTTTCTTAAGTACACACGCCCATATATTTGCATAACAAATTGACAAAAGTTGGACAAGCATTCAAGTGCAGTTGTTTCACCCATCCTTAGATACTCGTCCAATTGGTCGGCTAGGCCTCCATAAGCTAGTTGGCGGATAGCCGCCGTGCATTTCTGAAGTGGGGATAAGCCTTTTCTTCTCGCAGCATCTTCTCTCCATTTAAAATATCCATCTGGATGATTTTGCAAATCGCTAGATGGTTATGAAGTTGTTCATCTGTCATACCTCGAGTGTCCATTACGAGTAGTTTATGAGCTTGAATGAGTTGATCCACTTTCTTGTTGTTATTATATTCCTCCATCTGTGTTACCGATTGTTGCATAGCCTTGGTAATTTGATCAACATGGGTCACTCTTTCTTTGCCTTTCTTTTTTGCGGCCTTATGTCCCATAGGGCGAGATCGGGCTTCATTGTACTCTGTATCAACATTTGGTATAGCATTAGACGAGTCAGTATGTGCACCTGATGATTCAGACGTCCTTGCCTTCATTGCAGACCGGTGTCCTGAGGATTGAGGCACATACATAGGACTATCTTTAACTATCCTCCACATGTGTTCATATTGAAAAGTAGATTTGAAGATATTCTTGTATTCTTCATGAGCCCGCATCATCAAATCCTCGTCACTCCATCCACTTGGCCGATCCGTGTACCATTTATTGTAAATTCCATTATATCTATTCACGATCCTTTTCACCGCAGCCCAGTGAGCTTTGGCTTTCTCCGCAGTCCTTTTTTTAGATTTCTTGTCTCGATTGGTATTGTAGTATTCTACAACCCGTTTCCAAAAAGACTCACTCTTCTGGGCATTACCAATGGTTGGGTCTTCGCTCATCATTGTGTATGCTGTTGCAAGGAGCTTATCATCTGCTAATGTCCATGCTGTCCGCTTGCCACGATCTCCATCTGAATCTTGACCTGTCTCGCTTTCCTGATTGATAGTAATATTTTCAAGTCCTATTTGGGACGAGAAAGGAGGAAATTGTGAATTTCGGAATTCATAAGGTGCTTCTAGCCCTTTATCACTGTCACTTGCATCAACACTAGCCTTTCTCGATTCAGTTGATTGAAGCACCGGTGATTGAAGAGGATTAATTCTATGGGATGGAGCTTGCACCAAATACTGGCTACTCTGCCAATATTCTGGGGGACTTGTATTCCACGGAGCTAGAGGGGCGTTCAAAAAATATGGTGGTGGATATGGAAAATGTTGCAAATTCTGTGGGTGTTGAGTAAGAAATGGAAATGGAGGATGTTGGACACTCGGACGAACTCAAGAATTTTCTCCACTTGAACTTTCATCGATATTTGGAGAGTTCAAAAAATCCCTAAAAAAATTATTGGAATTATTATCCATTCCAAAAAATTTTTGTATGAAATTTTTTTTTTGTCAGAGAAATATTTTTATAAGATGTTAAAACTATGGATTTTAATTTCTTACAAATTTATGTATTTATAGAATAAAATTTGAACGTTGGGTAACGTTCAAAACCCAACATTAAAAATATTCAAAGGTTTGGAAAATAGTGAAAGTTGTGCACAATTCATATCCTATATATATTTAATTATTTATATCATGATTAAATATAATTAAAAACTATTAACAAACAAAAAAAAGTAAAGGAGAAACCTGAATCACGCTGCAAGTTTCTCTCACACGCGCGTGCAATGCACACGTGTAACGAACCGTACTTTTCATACTTAAAATTTGCGGAAAAATTAAAAATTTTCTTAAATATAAACATCCATACGGTCGTCACTCATCATTCATCAAAATAATATTTGAAATCAATATCGCCCACTAAAATTTGCTAAAAGAAAAGCTGCCTCATAATATCTAACATTCAAATCATAAAATCAGAGTGCAAATGTTTTCATGCTTAAAATCTTAAGAGAACGTAGGCGGTCCTCGGGTCTAGCCTCCCACTCAGTCCAAGCATGCCCCTTGGTCGCCACCTCCCGTCTCCTCATCAACTTAGTCACCTGCATCGATCAAGTCTAGTGAGTCTAAAGACTCAACACGTATAAACTGGGATAACGAGTACTACATAATAAAATCGCATGCATCTTAAAAATAGAACGTACATAACTTGAACTTGAGCTTGCATGATAACTTGAACTTGCATACATACATAGACGTGCCATCACGTGAAACTTTCAATATCATAACTGCATACTTGAGCATACTAAAACATACATGACTTCATCATTTTTCGTAGAGGATGTTTCAAAGCAAGTGACCCATAGCATAATAAACGCCTGATCAGACACACAACAATACTGGGCTGACAGGGACGTATCCACTGCCGCATACATGAGATCCCCGTTCATAATTTAACGGGCTGGTTGGTCCCCATTCATAATTTAAATCTTTCCAACCACGATCTAACCCGTTCATAATTTAACGGGGCGGAGAGGTCCTCGGCCACGTTCACCGACTTCCAAACCCATTCAGAATTTGGTCACAAGACATTTAGCATACCTCAAAAACTTAAAATATTTTCTTTGCACGTCATATATACTTACTTGGCGTTGAGGGATTCGTTGGAATTCGACTGGGGCCGTTTCTGCACACACTAACATGAACTTGCATACTTAACTTGCATAACTTAACGTAAAAATCATACTTACTCTCGAGTTCAATCATTACTTAGGACATTCTAAAATTTCCTATGGCGCGACCTGGATAATCCTTGCGCTACACCATGACGTCTAACCTCAAAGCATACTAAATTATTTTTCCCAAAGAAAAACGAAGGACGCGGACCACGTACCTACATCCGTGTAGGGGTCCGTGTAGACTCTGGAAGTAGACACCGAAAGGAAGCAAAGGCACGGACCCCGTGTCAGGGTCCGGGTGGACAACCGTGTAGGTACTGGAAGAATACACTAAGTGAAACCCAAAGGCACGGACCCCGTGCCCTCATCCGTGTAGGGGTCCGTGTAGATACTGGAGAAAGTCGCCGAGAAGAAAACAAAGGCACGGACCCCGTGTCAGGGTCCGTGTACGGGTCCGTGTACCCACTGTGATCGCGAACTTACGAAAATTCTGTACATGCTTTGCTGAACATCCTAGACTCGATTACACGGACTATGAAACGACACCATGAGTCGTTCCTAGAACACTAAGGCATTATACCAAACCCAAGTAAACATTATCATTACCCCAAGAGTAACAAACCATCAACAACAACGACACAACTCAAAATTCAACACAATGTTACTTCCTATGACTCTTGATTCAACTTAGTGCCTATTGACCCGAAATGGACCATTAGTGACCGTACAAATAACATAAACAAGGTACCTATACGCAGCAACGATCACCCGTCGATCCCCAACGAAGCCTGCAACAATTAAACTTCAAGGATACATCAACATCATAACTCACTCAATTTTCATCCAAAAATCTCGAATTTTATATCAAATCGAAGGCATCGAAAATTTCTACAATTTTCTAGGTGAAAGTTTTCTCAAAATCCCGTCAGAAAAATCGCAGTTTTCAACAGAACAGTGAGTTACGGGATTTCAGATCTAAAAATTATTTCAAACGCATTCAAACCATTTTCCGCTCAAACGACGAACGTCACACATAGATTTTCACGCATAAAAATACACAACACATCCTATGACAAGATCGATGCAGAAAGAACAGAATATACGTGCCTTTTGATATTTAAAGATACCGTAACGACGACACCGAAGCGTAGATGGAGCGAGGCTTGATCCGGGACGAACGTGGCACCGTTTTCTTGCAATAAAAATCCACCGAAATTTGCTGGAAAGGTAAGGGGAAGGGGGCGGCTGCTTTCTACCTTAGAACCCTAGGTTTTTCTTTCTTTTAAAATCTGAAAATGAGATGTGTAGGGTGTGTTGTGTGTTTTAGTGTGTGTAAAAACGTGTAAGTGTGTGTGAGTGTGTGTAACGTGTGTGTGTGTTTTAATTAGGAGAGATTCTAGCTAAATTAACTATTTAAAATACTACTTAAAGGTTAACACTTAATAATTCACTCAAAACTCTCCAATTAAAATGATCTCACACCAATTTTTTTAAAATTTTAAACTCTTAAATCACTAAATACATAATAATGCTTTAAAATATGAAAACTTAATAACTTATTAAAAATGCATCCTCAAATTGGAATAAAATACCATGTTTTAAATTGTCACAATCGTCACCGGTCTCTTCCTCGATCCCGCCTCGAATAATCGCCTGAAACATGAAGCTTGAAAAAGACATTTTAACGTGTATCACAATGAACGTGAATAATTTAAAATAATGCATTTTCATAACTTATGCATGGCTAAAACTCATTTAAAAATAATTAAATGATCTAATAATTAAATGAATGCATGGGTTATACGTGTACTGAATTTGGGCACTACAGTTCCTCCCCCACTTATAAAAATTTCGTCCTCGAAATTAAGTCTTACCGAACAACTCCGGGTAGCGAAGTCTCATATCTGTCTCTGACTCCCATGTGGCCTCTTCCACTGATTGGTTTAGTCACCGAACTTTGACTAGCTTAGTCACTTTGTTCCGAAGCCTACGCTCTTGCCTGTCTAGGATTTGGACTGGTTTCTCCTCATAAGACAGGTCGGGAGCCAGCTGCAACGGCCCATAACTCAGAATATGCGAAGAATTCGCCAGATATTTCCTCAGCATCGAGACATGGAGCACATTGTGCACCCCGGCCAGATTCGGCGGAAGGGCAACACGATAGGCTAGTGTCCCAACTCTGTCCAAAATCTCGAACGGCCCAATGAACCTCGGACTCAGTTTGCTTCTCTTTCCAAATCTCATAATACCCTTCATAGGTGCTATCTTGATAAAAACGTGATCTCCTACGGCAAACTCGAGATCTCTTCTCCTTTTATCGGCATAGCTCTTTTGACGGCTTTGGGCAGTCTTCATTCTCTCATGAATCTTGACCACCACGTCTGCAGTATATTGAACTATCTCTGGACCAAGTTCTGTCCTCTCATTAACTTAATCCCAATGAACTGGTGATCTGCACTTCCTCCCGTACAACGCATCATAGGGAGCATACCAATGGATGCTTGGAAGCTATTGTTGTATGTGAACTCCACTAGAGGTAGTCTAGACTCCAAAGTTCCTTGAAAATCAATCATGCACGCTCTCAGCAAATCCTCTAAAATCTGAATCACTCGCTCAGACTGGCCATCTGTCTGCGGGTGAAAAGCTGTACTGAAAAGCAACTTTTTCCCCATGGCTGCATGTAAGCTCTTCCAGAAGGACGACGTAAACCTTGGGTCCCTGTCGGACACAATTGAAACTGGAAATCCATGTAAACGAACTATCTCCCTGAGATAAAGCTCCGCATACTGCGTCATGGAGAAAGTCGTCTTCATCGGTAGGAAATGTGCTGATTTAGTGAGTCGGTCCACCTATAACCCAAATAGAATTCGATCCTCTGACTGATCTCGGCAACCCAACCACGAAATCCATAGTAATGTTCTCCCACTTCCACTCAGGAATGGGGAGTGACTTAACCAACCCTGCTGGCCTCTGATGTTCAGCTTTTACTTGCTGACAAGTGAGACATTTTGATACCAATCTACGGATGTCTCGCTTCATCCCTGGCCACCAATACAATAACTGTAGGTCTTTGTACATCTTGGTACCTCCTGGGTGAATGGAATACGGAGATGCGTGTGCCTCTGTCAAAATATCATGTCTGATCGAACCAACACTAGGCACCCACATTCTACCTCTGTATCTCACAATGCCGTCTGAAACTGTGTACAGCACACTGCCCTTTGCTTCGTCTTTCAGTCTCCATTTCTGTAACTGCTCATCTGAAGACTGACCTGCTCGGATACGGTCTAGCAACCCAGATTTGACTATCAGATTAGACAGTCTAGGAGCTCTGCCCTCTCGATAAATCTCTAGACCAAACTTCTGAATCCCAGACTGAAGAGGTCTCTGTGCTGATAACTGAGCTATGACGGCAACTTTTCTGCTCAAAGCGTCTGCGACAACATTAGCCTTTCCAGGATGGTAGCTAATTTCGCAGTCGTAATCTTTCACAAGTTCCAACCACCGTATCTGTCTCATATTCAACTCTGCGTGAAGAAATATTTGAGACTCTTATGATCGGTGAAAATCTGGTATTTCTCGCCGTATAGGTAGTGTCTCCAAATTTTCAGTGCAAAGACAACGGCGGCTAACTCAAGATCGTGTGTCGGGTAGTTCTTCTCGTGCAATTTCAACTGCCTGGAGGCATAAGCTATCACCCGACCTTGCTGCATCAACATTGCGCCTAATCCGAGCTTAGATGCCTCGGTATAAAGCACAAACTCGCCTTGCCCTGTCGGCATGGTTAGCACTGGTGCTGAAATAAGAGCTTGGTTCAGAGTGTCAAAGCTCTTTTGACATTCATCACTCCACACGAATTTAGCATTTTTCTTGCTTAATGAAGTGAGTGGCACTGCTATGGACGAAAATCCCTTAATGAACTTACGGTAATAGCCTGCTAAACCCAAAAAGCTGTGGATTTCTGATGCATTCTTTGGCTCGACCCATTCCTTAACGGCTGCTACCTTCGCTGGGTCCACCTCAATACCACTGCTAGATACTATATGCCCCAAAAATGCAACTTTCTGCAGCCAAAATTCGCACTTACTGAACTTCGCAAATAGCTTGCGACTCTGCAAGGTCTGCAAAACTGTCCTCAAATGCTGGTTATGCTCCTCATGGCTCTTCGAGTATATGAGAACGTCGTCGATAAACATTAGGACGAACTGATCAAGGTAGGGCTGAAATACTCGATTCATGAGGTCCATGAAAATTGCTGGAGCATTCGTCAAACCGAATGGCATTACTAAGAACTCGAAATGCCTATACCTGGTCCTGAAGGCCGTCTTGTGAACGTCTGCATCCTTAACCTTCAGCTGGTGATACCCTGATCGAAGATCTATCTTAGAGAAAACTGTAGCTCCCTGCAATTGATCAAACAAGTCATCGATTCTAGGAAGTGGGTACTTATTCTTGATCGTTACCTTGTTCAGCTCTCGGTAATCGATGCACAGCCTCATACTCCCATCCTTCTTCTTTACGAAGAGCACTGGTGCGCCCCATGGTGAGAAACTAGGGCGGATAAATCCTTTGTCGAGGAGCTCCTGAATCTGCTGCTTGAGCTCTAACATTTCAGCTGGAGCTAATCGGTACGGTGCCTTAGAGATTGGCGCTGTGCCTGGCACGAGATCGATTGCAAACTCCACCTCTCTCTCTGGTGGAAGGCCTGTGACGTCATCAGGAAAGACGTCTGGGAAGTCTCTGACTACTGGCACCTCTGATAAAGATGGAGTGGGCACGTCAGGCGCTGAAATAATACTAGCCAAAAAGGCCTGACAACCCTTGGAAATCAACCTCCTCGCCTGCATGCACGAAATCATGCGAGGAAAGCTTCTCCATCTGGCTGGTTCAAAAAGAAACTGTTCCATGCCCGGCGGTCTAACCAAGACTGACCTCTTCTGAAAATCGATTAAGACTCTGTTCTTTGTCAGCCAGTCCATTCCCAGAATGATATCAAACTCTGGCATTGGTAAGACGATCAAGTCGGCATACACTAGGTGGCCGTGTAGTTCTAGATCGATATCTCTGACCACGCTGGTAGCTAACAGCTCTTCCCCCGATGGGACTGTCACTGAAAAGTTCACGTCTAGGCCGATGGACTTGAGGTCCAAATGATTAGCAAACGTCTCTGATACGAAGGAGTGAGTGGCTCCTGAGTCTATCAGTGCAGTTGTGGATAATCTCTTAATAAAAATGTTTTCTGAGATGCGTTAGTGCAACACAACTTATATTCCCAAAATTCTAACATAAACCTTAAGCACAATAGAACCCAATAACCCTAGGCACACAAAATATTACTAGCACGCTAATAATCCCAAGTAAAAATTCCACATGCATGGCAAAATAATACTGAGCTTAGGTAGAAAAGTTTACCAGTCAGTAGGGTGGTGTCTGGGTCCGCCTCTTGTGCATGCATGGCGAATACCCTGCCGTGGGTTGGCTGCTTCCACTGTGGGCACTCTTTCAGCACGTGATCTGTAGCCCACATTTAAAACATTTCCCGGATCCCCATAGGCACTGTCCGGGATGCTGGCGATTGCACTTCTGGCACACTGGGAAGTTACCGGGCTTCTGAAGCGCCCCTTGCTGCTGAATTGGACCCTTGCCCTTTGGCGGTCCTGGATATGGCTTTTTCCCAGGCGGCCCCTGAAACGGCCTCTTAAACTGGGGTCTCTGCTGTTGTTGCTACTGGTGTTGCGGTGGTGCCTGATAGGGCCTCTTGCCCTGCCTGTCCATCTCGATATCTCTCAGATCTTGTTCTGCAGCCAATGCTCTAGAAACGGCAACTGCATAAGAAGTAGGGCCAGCTACCCTCACATCACGGCGCAGGATCGGCCGCAATCCATTCAGAAAGTGCCTCAGTTTCGCTTGGGAATCATTCGCAATGAGGGGTACGAAGTAACACCCCCTCTCAAACTTCCTCACGAATTCTGCCACGCTACTGTCTCCCTGTCGTAGCGTCATGAACTCGCTGGTGAGTCTGGATCGTACTTCCTCAGTGAAGTACTTGGAGTAGAAGACCTCCTTGAAGCCATTCCATGGCAGTACCTGCAAGTTGACTGCCACTGATGCGCTCTCCCACCACAGTCTAGCGTCTCCAGTCAATAAGAAGGTGGCACAACGGACTCTGTTAGCATCTGTCAGTTCCATAAAGTCAAATATTACCTCGATGGACTTGATCCATCCCTCAGCTACCATCGGGTCAGTGGTACCCGCAAACTCCTTTGGGATCATCCTCCTAAACCGTTCATACACCGCCTCTGGTTGGGGCCTCGCCCCTGCACCTATTGCTGCTGCCTGGTTCCCCTCAAACTGTGCGAAGAACTGCGTCATACCAGCAAGTATCTGATCCTGCATATCCGGAGGTGGTGGTGGCGGCGGATTGGCCCTCTCCTCAACTCGAGGCTCTCTGTCCTCATCTCTTGTTTCATGGTCGATCATACGTCTAGGAGGCATACTGTTCCAATGAATTACCCAACACGTAAACCCAACATGAATTTACATTATATAAATGACATATGATGCACGAAATTTGAACTTAAACATGAGCATGCTGAAATTCATGGCTTAATGCATATTACATAGCATAAGATTTTGAAAATTTAAAACTTACAGACTTGAGGTGTGACTTCGAGAGCTTCTTGCGACTGGCTGTAGGCATAACCCTTTACAAGAACACCGCTCTGATACCAACTGTAACGAACCGTACTTTTCATACTTAAAATTTGCGGAAAAATTAAAAATTTTCTTAAATATAAACATCCATACGGTCGTCACTCATCATTCATCAAAATAATATTTGAAATCAATATCGCCCACTAAAATTTGCTAAAAGAAAAGCTGCCTCATAATATCTAACATTCAAATCATAAAATCAGAGTGTAAATGTTTTCATGCTTAAAATCTTAAGAGAACGTAGGCGGTCCTCGGGTCTAGCCTCCCACTCAGTCCAAGCATGCCCCTTGGTCGCCACCTCCCGTCTCCTCATCAACATAGTCACCTGCATCGATCAAGTCTAGTGAGTCTAAAGACTCAACACGTATAAACTGGGATAACGAGTACTACATAATAAAATCGCATGCATCTTAAAAATAGAACGTACATAACTTGAACTTGAGCTTGCATGATAACTTGAACTTGCATACATACATAGACGTGCCATCACGTGAAACTTTCATAATCATAACTGCATACTTGAGCATACTAAAACATACATGACTTCATCATTTTTCGTAGAGGATGTTTCAAAGCAAGTGACCCATAGCATAATAAACGCCTGATCAGACACACCACAGTACTGGGCTGACAGGGACGTATCCACTGCCGCATACATGAGATCCCCGTTCATAATTTAACGGGCTGGTTGGTCCCCGTTCATAATTTAACGCTTTCCAACCACGATCTAACCCGTTCATAATTTAACGGGGCGGAGAGGTCCTCGGCCACGTTCACCGACTTCCAAACCCATTCATAATTTGGTCACAAGACATTTAGCATAGCTCAAAAACTTAAAATATTTTCTTTGCACGTCATACATACTTACTTGGCGTTGAGGGATTCGTTGGACTTCGACTGGGGCCGTTGCTGCACACACTAACATGAACTTGCATACTTAACTTGCATAACTTAACGTAGAAATCATACTTACTCTCGAGTTCAATCATTACTTAGGACATTCTAAAATTTCCTATGGCGCGACCTTGATAATCCTTGTGCTACACCATGACGTCTAACCTCAAAGCATACTAAATTATTTTTCCCAAAGAAAAACGAAGGACACGGACCCCGTACCTACATCCGTGTAGGGGTTCGTGTAGACTCTGGAAGTAGACACCGAAAGGAAGCAAAGGCACGGACCCTGTGTCAGGGTCCGGGTGGACATCCGTGTAGGTACTGGAAGAATACACTAAGTGAAACCCAAAGGCACGGACCCCGTGCCCTCATCCGTGTAGGGGTCCGTGTAGATACTGGACAAAGTCGCCGAGAAGAAAACAAAGGCACGGACCCCGTGTCAGGGTCCGTGTACGGGTCCGTGTACCCACTGTGATCGCGAACTTACGAAAATTCTGTACATGCTTTGCTGAATATCCTATACTCGATTACACGGACTATGAAACGACACCATGAGTCATTCCTAGAACACTAAGACATTATACCAAACCAAGCAAACATTATCATTACCCCAAGAGTAACAAACCATCAACAACAACGACACAACTCAAAATTCAACACAATGTTACTTCCTACGACTCTTGATTCAACTTAGTGCCTATCGACCCGAAATGGACCATTAGTGACCGTCCAAATAACATAAACAAGGTACCTATACGCAGCAACGATCACCCGTCGATCCCCAACGAAGCCTGCAACAATTAAACTTCAAGGATACATCAATATCATAACTTTTCTGAAAACGCAGTTTGAGCAGTCCCACGAAAAACATCATAACTCGCTCAATTTTCATTCAAAAATCTCGAATTTTATATCAAATCGAAGGCATTAAAAAGTTCTACAATTTTCTAGTTGAAAGTTTTCTCTAAATCCCGTCAGAAAAATCGCAGTTTTCAACAGAACAGTGAGTTACGGGATTTCAGATCTAAAAATTATTTCAAACGCATTCAAACCATTTTCCGCTCAAACGACGAACGTCACACATAGATTTTCACGTATAAAAATACACAACACATCCTATGACAAGATCGATGCAGAAAGAACAGAATATACGTGCCTTTTGATATTTAAAGATACCGTAACAACGACATCGAAGCGGAGATGGAGCGAGGCTTGATCCGGGACGAACGTGGCACCGTTTTCTTGCAATAAAAATCCACCGAAATTTGCTGGAAAGGTAAGGGGAAGGGGGCGGCTGCTTTCTACCTTAGAACCCTAGGTTTTCTTTCTTTTAAAATCTGAAAATGAGATGTGTAGGGTGTGTTGTGTGTTTTAGTGTGTGTGTGTGTGTGTGTAACGTGTGTGTGTGTTTTAATTAGGAGAGATTCTAGCTAAATTAACTATTTAAAATACTACTTAAAGGTTAACACTTAATAATTCACTCAAAACTCTCCAATTAAAATGATCTCACACCAATTTTTTTTAAAATTTTAAACTCTTAAATCACTAAATACATAATAATGCTTTAAAATATGAAAACTTAATAACTTATTAAAAATGCCCCATCCTCAACTTGGAATAAAATACCATGTTTTAAATTGTCACAATCGTCACCGGTCTCTTCCTCGATCCCGCCTCGAATAATCGCCTGAAACATGAAGCTTGAAAAGACATTTTAACGTGTATCACAATGAACGTGAATAATTTAAAATAATGCATTTTCATAACTTATGCATGGCTAAAACTCATTTAAAAATAATTAAATGATCTAATAATTAAATGAATGCATGGGTTATACGTGTACTGAATTTGGGCACTACAACGCGTGTGTCTCAAGCCAGCGTGAGTTTCACGCTGGCTTGATTAAATTAAAAAACCCGGTTACAAATTTGTAACCGGATATTTGAATAGCACAAATATACAGAATCCACAATGGTGGATATTTGGATAACAAAAATATTTTGATGACATGGCTACCCAAATATCCACCATTGTGGATGCCCTTATAGGAATTATAGGTTGTAAGCGAGCGAAGCCCATAGTCCATTGTGGCCCACCTTCAGTTTCTCATAGTTGCTCCACAGTAGTCCACCAAATTAACATTTAGTTTGGTTTTTATTGACTTTTACGTAAAAATAATATTTATTTTAATTATATTTAAGAGTTTTATCTAATTATGACATTTATTTTAATCGTATATTAAACATCTATTGTTTAGAATAATAATAGAATTTTTTTTAAAGCTACTACACGTAGTTTATATTTAAATGCATGCATGCAATACTGCTGAAAATTCACATTTTTGAAATATCAGTAATCAACTAGCAAGAAAAATACTGCGATTCAAAAATCAATAACAAATCGTCATCCCCAATCTTACGTTTTAAAAAAAAAAAATCAAATATGAAATATGTGTAGAGTTCCTGGCAACCATCAACATATAAAACGATAGCGTCAAAATATCCAAATCATTCATATCTAATCAACATGATGTGCTAAAGAAATAAGGTCCTCGGATTAGCGTGCGTACATCCAGCCCCGCCTACTCAGTTTTCGGCTCCTCCAATCTCCTCATCGATATGCTCACCTGCATCATTCACACCTAGTGAGTCTAAAGACTCAATACACTCGAATCGTTATAGTGAGTACATATACATAACAAACAACAGTGAAAAATACTGTAATGAAAATACATTTCATGATTGTAAAATTGTATGCATAATCATAACCTGTCGAAGCGTAAATATTTTCATCATATCACATCATAACAGCATATACGTGTTTGTTTTCCTTAATTTGAATTTCGTTCATTAGTTGTGATTTTCGTATCATTGTGTCAGTCGATGGATCTATATACGTATATTTGTGGTACCCGACAACGGAGACATCAGCGACAGTATTACCCGTCCACTGAGCTCTGGCCTTACATGTCATCGTGTCATCGTATTAGTCACAACCAACTTTCATCCTTCAAAACATGTCATCATATTCATCAATCATATTCATGAAAACATAAACATTTAAAACATGTCAAGTGTTTAGGGTGCTGCCAGAACTGCTAACTCGACCCGAAGACGACCACTCTTAAACCATAATTCAGAGATCCTAATCAAGCTTCACATGACCTAATCTAACACTCACTAAGCTCGGTCATAACGACGTATTAATACTAAAACGAGACAATACCACTAAAAATAAAAGCTCCTCATACCATGGACTAGCGCCTAGGCGCTGACACTGTGGCGCTGCGGCACTTGGTTAGCGCATATGTGCCCGGAATCAGCACTGTATTGCTACTTATTCGTATACTAGGCGCTGTGGAGCCCAAAGGACAGCGCCACAATGGTAACCCTATGACAGAAAAGCATCCGTACATATCCAAGCTAATTTCTACACTACTCTTAAACAACTCGAACCGGACTCGAACCACCACAATTAGTGAAACTTCTGCTTATTCGTTTTCTTAAAAAGTGCTAGAAATTTTTTTACAAAACCTCACTTATATAGCATCGGCTGAACCATAAAATATTTTTGACATCATTTTAAAAATAAACATCCAACTACCATTTAAAAATCAAAAGGAAAATATTTTAAAGCATAAAATCGTCAAACATTTTACCAACATAAAAAAATTATTTGAAAAGTATAGCCTATGCTATAACCTCTCAAAAATATCTCATAACACAAATTAAAGACGTAAAAATATCTTTAACATTACTTAAAATCAAAAATCATAACTAGTGCGGAAAACTAGCGTCGGTCCTCGGGTTATGTGCACCTTCAGTCCAGCAAACTCGACCATCAAGACCTCCTTTATCATATTCATAATCAATATCATCTGCATCAATCACACCTAGTGAGTCTAAAAACTCAACACGTCATATTCTTGATAACGAGTAATACGAAATACAGTTAACATATAACAGTGAAAAATACTTGTACTTAAAATATCGTTTTCATGAAGATGCATAAACATAAACATTTTCATGATGCACAAACTTTTAAAAATATTTTCATGTCATCTTCAACATATTCATATACATATTATCATCAACATATACGTATCATCCTCAACATATTCATATCATCATTAACATATACATATTCTCTTTTTCTTTCGTAGAATTCAGATCGTTAATTGTGACTTTCGTGTTCATCTACGTCTACGTCTACGTGTTGGGCGATGGATCCATCTACATGTAACCACAGTACTGGACGGCGGGGACACCAGCGACACTCTCACCCGTCAACTGGGCTTTGGCCTTACGTATTAACATATCATCGTATACATCTACATGTCCGTATCCAAGGAAACACGATCGTCGGGCTCCCACTGGGACCATAACCCTCACGAAATTTCCAACATATCATCGTATTAGTCACAATTACTTCACTTCCTTCAACGTTTCATATTCTCATCACTTTAAAAAATATAAACATGCATATAACGTTTTTTTTAAACCAAGCATGCAACATGTCTTTTAAATGTCCACGTTAAATCAAAAAATCCATAAACATTTAAAATAAACGTTTTAACATATAAAAATCATAAAAGCCATAAACGTTTATAGTCAACATTTTAATATCATAAACGTTTAAAACAAACATTTAAAATAAACGTTTTAACATATCAAATGATAAAACATTAAACATATTAAAATCTTAGAAATCCATAAACATGTAAAATAATCGTTTTAACATATAAAATCTCATAAACATCCATAATCATTGAAAATAATCATATTAGCACATAAAACAGTATTCAGGACACTGCCATGACGTTTACTAATTTTTAGGTGTAAAAAGATCGTTTTACCCTTGGACGTAAAATTTAACGTTTTTGACTTTTTCTTAATTCCATTGACTCTAACATGTCCAAAATAATTATTTAAGCCTACATGAATTTTCCCATATTTTTATTTGGCTTAAATCGATAACTTTTAAAATAAATATTTTAAATGCGACGTATTAACGTGTTTTAATCACGAATTAAACCAAACCTTAATATAAAATTTCCAAATTAAAAACATAGGCATATAATAATTATTTAAGCTTAAACCTAATTTTTCATAATTTTATAAGGCATAAAACTAGGCATTTCAAATAACTCGTTAATTAGCGTTTCGTGCGGCGATTAAATCTCGAATAAATCCAAAACTCGTTATTTTGATCCCAAATTTTAAACATACCATTTTTAAGATTTATTCTACCCTTCCAAGTCATGAGCCACCCCCGTGGACCCTTGGATTCAATTTGTCCCTTTTAAATTTTCGTTTTTGACACCTAATCGAACGCACCGAGCCATCTCCTAATTTACTCGAGCCACGCCCGAGTCACCTTGTGCCAAAACCTAGCCAACCCACCTAGGGACCCTACTGACCAAGCCCAGCCCGAAACCCGGCCCATGCTCAAACAAAACCTGCTGAAACTAGACCCCCTTGATTCTGCATGTGTGCGTGAGTTAGTACCCTTGTGTATTAGGTTCCCTTGTCAACAAGGACACCTCCAAGCCCTAAGCACTCGACCCCACACGACCCTAACCTTCCCTAGACCACGCCCAGACCAAGCCCAGACCGAAAAACAACACCTGGCCTGACCAAAAGCTTGCTGGAAACTCACCCAATTTACATGCATGCGTACGTGTGTAGTGTTTTGGCACAATAGGACTCCTCCTCCTTTTAGGACACTACCAGCTGTTAAACACTTGACGTAACCTGACCCTTACCTTCCCTAAACCACGACTAGACCACGCCCAGACCGACCCAAACCCCTGGACGCGAGCAGCTCCAAACTGAAGAACACAGCAACATCCTCGTGTCACCTGCTGCCATGCTTTCTTCATGTTCTTTCTCGACCAGCAACCAGCCAGACCGCACCAGCCCCTGCCCAGAGCTTTGTGCACCCTCTTAGTACCCTAAAGGCCTAGCCTAGCCTAGCCCAAAGTGTTAGAGTAGATGCCCTACAAGTCAACTGTTGACTAGGGATTTTATTGACTCAAGTGTAATAAACAATCTTTATTTTAATATAATTCATTATTTCATGGTTTGTTATTTCTTTATCTGTATACCCATGTTATCAAACATAGATAAATACCTTGATTATACTTTAATACAAATGAATCGTAATTCGATGTTGAAACTCGTTTGTAAATACTGTATGATCTAAATTCGTTCCTAGTCGATTCAGCCGCCTAAAACATGGATAAAGGTCGCTTGAGCTCGAGACTAGCATCTGTGATGTTGTGTACTGCGTTTCTTAGTAAGGGCATAGAGATGTCCAAACATGCAGATGGGTAGTCATATGATGATTATACCGAACAACCCTCCCTCGGACTTTCCAGTGGTTATCATTCATCGAGAGGATAAGTCCGTGGTTATGATTGTACACCATTAGTCCTTACGACCCGGGACAACACTGAGGCTCTATATGCTAGGGTTGTGCTTTGACTCGTTTACCGGCTCCAGGAGAGTCATCAGGTGGCGAGGTTGGGTACAGTTGCGACACATATAGGAGCCAGTGCATTGTAGTCGGAGATTCACCGCTCACCTACGGGTGTGGATATCCTATGTGATCTAATGAAATAATAGTGCATGGAATCTCTGGCCAGAGTATGAGATGTACGTTAGAGAAGGAGTTCTCAAAACAGTACACACGATGCCAATATTATAGTTATCACATAGTTATCGAATTATTATGCAACCCTCGATGAACCAATGGTTGCAGATTCGATCGGGATATATGAGATGAAGGGACCGTACTGTACGCTAATCATAATCGACTGGTTCTTGCAGGCACTATCAGTGATACCTAGGGGATCATGGGGCGATGCTACTAGACGCTCTTACCATGATCCGATGGGTGCAATCAGAAATGAGTTCTGACATTCTTGATCAAGGTGTTGATGAAAAGAATGAGGCTAACTAGGGTAAGCCCGAATAAGAATAAATGCTATTCTGAATCACAAAGAGTTGTGAACCCACGGCTAGCTGTATCCCTGAACCATTGAGGGTCACACAAGTACTGGATTGTTTGTTCCCGTTGAGAGAATAAATTCAAAAAGTTGAATTTATATTATATAGTAAATTCAAGGAGTTGAATTTATGATAATTAAATTTTGAGAAAATAAATTCAAGGAGTTGAATTTATAAAATTTGAGAATTTAATTTATTAAACTCAAATGTTGAGTTTATTAAATATTAAATTTTGGAGGTGATGTAAATTCAAGTAGTTGAATTTATAATTTAAATAATAAATTCAAATGTTGAATTTATATGTATTTAATTTATTAAGCTCAAAAGTTGAGTTGATTAATTAATAAATTAAAAATGGTGGATAATATGTTTAATGGGCTTGTAGGGGTACAAGTCCAACATATTAAATAATTAAAGTTTTAATGGGCTTTGATTAAATTAATTAAACTAGTTGGACTAGCCCAATTAATTAAATCAAGCCCATTAATATTAATTATGTAATTAGGTTATTATTTTATTATAAATAATATCTTGAAACCACTAAACCTAGCTACCACCACATGAGGCTTTCGAGAATCTCACCTCAAATAGAATAAAAAAATCGGCCACTTGTTTTTGAAAAGAAATATTGTGCCGTCTCTCATAATTTTCTCTCCTACGTAAAATCTCTTTCACATTCTCTAGTGCAATTTGAAAGAGGAGCATACTATCTAGTCGTGGACTTGATAAGAGGATTTCATCGAAGAAAGTTCGTAGGGAATCATCAAGAGCCGGATCTGTAATACCGGATCGGTTGGTGTCCACGTGATTAATTCACAAAGGTATAATTTCTAACATCCTATGCATGTTTAATTTGTTAAATCATACGAAGGTCCAAAGCAATATTATTTTGTTTTTCAAAATAAAATAAAAATTTTAAATCTTCCGCTGCGTTTGGGCGTGTAGACAACTAGATCCAACACAAAGCCCCCTGGCCGAGCCTCTTTCTTCCCTGAACCAGCTAACACCTGCGCTACTCCCCTTTCTAATTCTCTGGTGGAGTCCTTGCTGTCAAGGACTCCTCCCAGCTCCTTAGCTCAAGTCCTAGCTTGGCTAGGACTCTTCCCTAGACTCCCTCCCGACCTTGGCCAAGCCCTGGTCCCAACCAAACCAAAGCTAAGCAACCAACCCCATAAACCAAGCCCTCAAGTCCTACATATACGTGATTGGATTCCAGCTTCTGTTATTTGTTTTGTGCAACGTTTTTGGTGGATTTCAATGACTCTAAAACATGCGTAAATCATCCTTAATTATATCCTAGCCATGACAGCCCCTTTAGCAACCATATAAACATGTTTTTGGTACAAAAATCAAGCTTTAAAAATCACCTTTGATGCAAGAACGAAAATAAAACAAAGTGTCCCTTATTTTTCATGCAATTTCAAATATAAATGCATAATATGGTGTGATGATGAGTAAAGGGAGAATATGGCGTGCCTTTGCGTATTAAATACACGATTAAAAACGTTGACAACGACGAAGAACGGAGCAATACCTTGGCTTTCAACTTCCCTTGAACTTCGAAATTTCTTCTTCAAATTAGTGATGGTGTGTGCCGTGTGCTATGGTGAGATAGGGAGAGAATATTTTCAGAAAAGAGGCGTGGGAAAAGTGGTGTAGGGTTTGGGTGATTTGCATAAGTTATATACTAATTAAATACTAAATAAGGCTTAGGCCTATTAGGCCAACAATTTAGCCCGTTAGTCTTAATTATGATTTATTTAAAATATTAAAATGGTTTTAGTAAAAATAAGTTTGTGAATTTAATAGCCGGATTGTCAAAAAGTTCGTATTTTTGTTGAAAAACCAACACCGATAAAATTTACGTCCCGGCGTATAAAATCACCTCAAAACCCCCTTATTTTCAAAAATAAGAAAAAACATCACCCTTAATTTAAATAATTAAAAATAATTATTTAATAAAAACATTTTACATTTTTTAGCCATCGGTCCCCGTTCCTCGATCGTCCTTTGAATATTCCTTAGAAAAATACAATTTTTATGCATGAAGATAATACAATCATATTTAACATATAATCATGAATGACGCATAATTAATTTAGCAATTAAATCAATTAATTACTCATTTTTCATATTTCCTAGATTTGCATGCAGTTGGATTACGTCGTCTTAATTTTGGACCTTACAATTCCTCCCCCCCTTTAATAAAATTTCGTCCTCAAAATTCGCCTATCCTTAATAACCCAAAAATAATATAGTCTAATTCCACCACGAAGCCAACATGTGTTGAAATCACATTATTTATTATTTCATGTCGTATCACGTATAAAAATTCTAAAGCATATAAATCATATATTATCATAAAGCTATTATCATGTACTTATGCAGGTAACATCATAAAATCATATAAAGCATGTAAAACTTACAAATTTGAGGCTTGACGACTGATCTTTCCGGCGCTGATGGTGGCACAACCTTTTACAGAACCATTGCTCTGATACCAACTGAAACGTCTGCTTATTCGTTTTCTTAACAAGTACTAGAAATTTTTATTTTTTAAAAAACCTCATTTAGCATCGACCGAACCATAAAATATTTTTGACATCATTTTAAAAATAAACATCCAACTGCCATTTAAAAATCCAAAGGAAAATATTTTAAAGCATAAAATCGTCAAACATTTTACCAACATAAAAACATTATTTGAAAAGTATAGCCCATACTATAACTTGTCAAAAATCTCTCATAACATAAATAAAAGACGTAAAAATATCTTTAACATTACTTAAAATCAAAAATCATAACTAGTGCGGAAAACTAGCGTCGGTCCTCGGGTTATGTGCACATTCAGTCCAGCAAAGTCGACCATCAAGACCTCCTTTATCATATTCATAATCAATATCATCTGCATCAATCACACCTAGTGAGTTTAAAAACTTAACACGTCATATTCTTGATAACGAGTAATACATAATACAGTTAACATATAACAGTGAAAAATACTTGTACTTAAAATATCGTTTTCATGAAGATGCATAAACACAAACCTTTTCGTAAACATTTTCATGATGCACAAACTTTTAAAAATATTTTCATGTC
Organism: Primulina eburnea; assembly: GCF_022965805.1. Classification (NCBI taxonomy): domain Eukaryota; kingdom Viridiplantae; phylum Streptophyta; class Magnoliopsida; order Lamiales; family Gesneriaceae; genus Primulina; species Primulina eburnea. The sequence continues at coordinate 109,035 of NW_027331346.1, forward strand.
ATCTTCAACATATTCATATACATATTATCATCAACATATACGTATCATCCTCAACATATTCATATCATCATTAACATATACATATTCCCTTTTTCTTCTGTTGAATTCAGATCGTTAATTGTGACTTTCGTATTCATCTACGTCTACGTCTACGTGTTGGGCGATGGATCCATCTACATGTAACCACAGTACTGGGCGGCGGGGACACCAGCGATACTCTCACCCGTCAACTGGGCCTTGGCCATACGTATTAACATATCATCGTATACATCTACATGTCTGTATCCAAGGAAACACGATCGTCGGACTCCCACTGGGACTATAAACCTCACGAAATTTCCAACATATCATCTTATTAGTCACAATTACTTCACTTCCTTCAACGTTTCATATTCTCATCACTTTATAAAATTTAAACATGCATAAAACGTTTTTTCTTTTTAAACCAAGCATGCAACATGTCTTTTAAATGTCCACATTAAATCATAAAATCCATAAACAATTAAAATAAACGTTTTTTAATATATAAAAATCATAAAAAATCCATAAACGATTATAATTAACATTTAATATCATAAACGTTTAAAATAAACATTTAAATCATAAACATTTAAAATAAACGTTTTAACATATCAAATCATAAAACATTAAACATATTAAAATCTTAGAAATCCATAAACATTTAAAATAATCGTTTCAACATATAAAATCCCATAAACATCCATAATCATTGAAAATAATCATATTAGCACATAAAACAGCATTCAGGACACTGCCATGACGTTTACTAATTTTTACGTGTAAAAAGATCGTTTTATCCCTGGACGTAAAATTTAACGGTTTTGACTTTTTCTTAATTCCATTAACTCTAACATGTCCCAAATAATTATTTAAGCCTACATGAATTTTCCCATATTTTTATTTGGATTAAATCGATAACTTTGAAAATAAATCTTTTAAATGAGACGTATTAACGTGTTTTAATCACGAATTAAACCAAACCTTAATATAAAATTTCCAAATTAAAAACTTAGGCATATAATAATTATTTAAGCTTAAACCTAATTTATCATAATTTTATAAGGCCTAAAACTAGGCGTTTCAAATAACTCGTTAATTAGCGTTTCGTGCAGCGATTAAATCTCGAATAAATCCAAAACTCGTTATTTTGATCACAAATTTTAAACATAGCATTTTTGAGATTCATTCTACCCTTACAAGTCATGAGCCACCCCCGAGGACCCTTGGATTCAATGTTTCCCTTTTAAATTTTCGTTTTTGACACCTTATCGAACACACCAAGCCATCTCCTAATTTACTCGAGCCACGCCTGAGCCACCTTGAGCCAAAACCTAGCCAACCCACCTAGGGACCCTACTGACCAAGCACAGCACGAAAACCCTGCCCATGCTCGCTCAAAACCTGCTGAAACTAGACCCCCTTTATTCTGCATGTGTGCGTGAGTTAGTACCCTTGTGTATTAGGTTCCCTTGTCAACTAGGACACCTCCAAGCCCTAAGCACTCGACCCCTCAGGACCCTAACCTTCCCTAGACCACGCCCAGACCAAGCCCAGACCGAAAAACAATCCCTGGCACGACCAAAAGCTTGCTGGAAACTCATCCAATTTACATGCATGCGTACGTGTGTAGTGTTTTGGCACAATAGGACTCCTCCTCCTTCTAGGACACTACCAGCTGTTAAACACTTGACCCAACCTGACCCTAACCTTCCCTAGACCACGACTAGACCACACCGAGACCGACCCAAACCCCTGGACGCGAGCAGCTCCCAACTGAAGAACACAACAGCATCCTCGTGTAATCTGCTGCCATGCTTTCTTCATGTTCTTTCCCGACCAGCAACCAGCCAGGCCGCACCACCCCCTGCCCAGACCTTTGTGCACCCTCTTAGGACCCTAAGGGCCTAGCCTAGACCAGCCCCAAGCCCCTTGGCCGAGCCTCTTTCTTCCTTGAACCAGCTAACACTTGCGTTACTCCCCTTTCTAATTCTCGGGTGGAGTCCTTGCTGTCAAGGACTCCTCCCACCTCCTTAGCTGGAGTCCTAGCTTAGCTAGGACTCTTCCCTAGACTCCCTCCCGACCTTGGCCAAGCCCTGGTCCCAACCAAACCAAAGCTGAGCAACCAACCCCATAAACCGAGCCCTCAAGTCCTACATATACGTGATTGGATTCCAGCTTCTGTTATTTGTTTTGTGCAACGTTTTTGGTGGATTTCAATGACTCTAAAACATGCGTAAATCATCCTTAATTATATCCTAGCCATGACAGCCCCTTTAGCAACCATATAAACATGTTTTTGGTACAAAAATCAAGCTTTTAAAATCACCTTTGATGCATGAACGAAAATAAAACAAAGTGTCCCTTATTTTTCATGCAATTTCAAATATAAATTCATAATATGGTGTGATGATGAGTAAAAGGAGAATATGGCGTGCCTTTGCGTATTAAATGCACGATTAAAAACGTTGACGACGGCGAAGAACGGAGCAATACCTTGGCTTTCAACTTCCCTTGAACTTCGAAATTTCTTCTTCAAATTAGTGATGGTGTGTGCCGTGTGCTATGGTGAGATAGGGAGAGAATATTTTCAGAAAAGAGGCGTGGGAAAAGTGGTGTAGGGTTTGGGTGATTTGCATAAGTTATATACTAATTAAATACTAAATAAGGCTTAGGCCTATTAGGCCAATAATTTAGCCTGATAGTCTTAATTATGATTTATTTAAAATATTAAAATGGTTTTAGTAAAAATAAGTTTGTGAATTTAATAGCCGGATTGTCAAAAAGTTCGTATTTTTGTTGAAAAACCAACACCAATAAAATTTACGTCCCGGCGTATAAAATCACCTCAAAACCCTCTTATTTTCAAAAATAAGAAAAAACATCACCCTTAATTTAAATAATTAAAAATAATTATTTAATAAAAACATTTTACATTTTTTAGCCATCGGTCCCCATTCCTCGATCGTCCCTTGAATATTCCTTAAAAAAATACAATTTTTATGCATGAAGAATATACAATCATATTTAACATATAATCATGAATGACACATAATTAATTTAGCAATTAAATCAATTAATTACTCATTTTTCATATTTCCTAGATTTGCATGCAGTTGGATTACGTCGTCTTAATTTTGGACCTTACAATTAGCTCACCACTGGACCCTTCCAGGACCAAACTAACCAAGAACCCTAGCCCCATGCACGTTGTTGCACACTCTTTCCTCGAATGACATGAAACAAGCCCCAACCGAGACTATACTTGGAACAACCCGCTCGATCTGATCCGTGGTCATGTCCAGCAGCGTTCGAAGCTTCTTAGACCATGACTCAGCCCCACCAGGGTTTGGTACAAGACTAGGAACGGCCTTTGCACCTCTGGTTCGCTCATATCCTTCTATCTAGCCACCCCCGACTCATGCAAACAAGAACACTCTACGACCTACAAAAAAACATGAACCACTTGAGATTCCAACCTATTGACGCATAATTCCTTGACATAAACATCCTCCTAGGACTCACATTCGGCGGTCCCTAGCACCAAAGTAACAAAAACGTGAGTCATGATCAAAGTATGCAATTCTTTCTCGTCAAACCATGCCAAAAACGTTGATACATGCTAGATTGAAAGTTTTTTCATTCATACACATATATCAGCATACATAGCATGAATGATGAGAAAAAGGATGATACAAGGCGTGCTGATAAGTGCAATTTATTGCACTTTTTATTACTTGTTTTTAACTTGGAATTATGTGATTCTTGAGCAGGTTTTATATGATTTGTTGTTGTTTTTGTTGTTATAGTTTGGAAGCTTAGAATGAGAGTGTGAAGTATTAAAGTGTTGAATTGGATAGTGCAAAAGATAAAAAAAATACAGTAGCCATACCGCACCCGCGGTGAAGTAATGCACCTGCACTAGAACAAATACCGCACCTGTGCTCACACACCAGAAGGAGCACCGCACCCGCTGCACAACTCCGGGGACGGAATCCGCACTTCAAACTCTTGTTCTAAGTTCTTCTTTCTTTTATTTTTCATTTGATATGTCTTGTTTTAAAACCATGTTTTGTTGTTTTGATTGTGTTATTATGAACTAATTTTTATTTCTAGAGGAAAGATGGAACAAAACTAGAAACCATGTGTTATAAGTTATGAACTAAGCTATTTAAGTTCTTCATATTGTTCATTTGTATTGTTCTACTCTTAATGCTTTCATTTTATTGACCATATTTTGAATGATTTATATGTTTACAATTTATCACTCGGAAGTATTTATAGAGTTCGGGAGGCCTATAATGCTATCGAAGCCTATAGAGAATCTAGTGTTTGATGTGTTATTTAATTCTAGATTTTTGATAGGAACGTCACTATTCATTTTTAGATAACTAATATTTACTTAATACTCGGAAGTGGGAGTAGATAATAATAGGATTCTTGGCTAATGAATAAGAAGGATTTTTATAACATAGCTAATAGAAATTACACATGGTGGACAGTTGCGTGAAATCGGACCTCTAGATATTTATTCCACTGTTATTTTTTACAATTTGGTGTTACATTTAAATCTCTTTTCAATTTAATTATTCTTGCAACCAAATCTTTTAATTGAATTATCTAAATAAAGTCGAAACTATTTTAATCACAAGCACTAATATACATTTATATACATACTCCTCGTGGGATCGACACTTGTACTCAAAAATACATTTTACTATAACTTGACGTCGTTCGCTTGCGAGCAATCAAGAAAACACGCTACAAGTTTTTGGCGCTGTTGCAGGGGAGTGTTTATTTTAAATTTATATTAGTATTGTTACCAATTAGTCTTGATTTTAATTTAGAGCTGTTTTTATTGTATTACATTAAAAATTGATTTGTTTCTTATCTTTGTTTGACAGTGCATGCGAAGATCGCAAAATCTTGACTTGCTTATCTTTGATCCTGAGATCGAAAGAATCGTAAGAAGATTAAGAAAGGCGAGAAGAGAAGAGATTCAAGCAATGTCTGAAAATAGAGATAATGAAAATCCGCCCCCTGTAATACCTATCAGAGATCATTTTAGGCCGGTACTAAATGCTCATTATTCGGACATAGAACGAGGGACTATTAATGCAAACAACTTTGAGCTCAAGCCCGCATTAATAAACATGGTTCAACATAACCAGTTTGGGGGAGCCGCTACTGCAGATCCTCATCTACATCTAAGAACATTCCTTGAAATCACTGACACGGTAAAGATAAATGGTGTTCCTGATGATATAATTCGATTGCGCTTGTTTCCTTTTTCTCTTAGGGACCAAGCAAGAGGATGGCTCCAATCGCTTTCTTTTGGGAGTATCACTACTTGGCAGGAGTTAGCAACCAAGTTCCTTGCTAAATATTTTCCACCTGCGAAGTCGGCACAGTTGAAAATTGAGAAAAGTACTTTTACACAGACTGACTTTGAGAAATTATATGAGGCATGGCAACGATATAAGGAGTTGTTGAGGAGGTGTCCAAACCATGGTTTTGAAGATTGGGTACAGATTGAATTTTTTTACAATGGTTTGAATGGACAAGCAAGAGGCAATGTAGATGCAGCAGCTGGTGGCACGATATTTGCCAAATCACCTGATCAAGCATATGATTTGCTTGAACAGATGACCATTAACAGTTATCAGTGGCCGTCTAAGAGGTCAGGAGTAAAGAAACCAGCTGGAATTTACGCCGTAGATCCTATTACATCACTTACCGCACAAGTTTCAGCTTTAACAACTCAAATTGCAGCTATGAATAAAGCTAGTACACCAGAGGTTGAAAATGCATCGGTTGTTATTGACGAACCACATATTCCTGATGAGGCTCATTATATCAACAATATGAATTTTGGTGTATACGGAGGATATCGAGGTAACCCTCCCCCTAACACTTATCATCCTGGTTTGAGAAATCATGAGAATTTTTCATATTCTAATAATAAGAATGTGTTGAATCCTCCATCGGGGTTCAATATATCGAAGGGGGAAGGAAAACCTTCACTTGAGGATCTAGTTGGGACATTTGTTGCTGAATTAGTAAAAGGATGGCTAGGACTGAATCTCGTCTTGATGGCATGGAAACTCACATGGGAAATATGGGTGCCACAATGAAATCATTGGAGACACAGATTGGACAGTTGGATAATGCATTGAGAGATCAAAATAGAGGTCAATTCCCAAGTAATACTGAAGTGAATCCAAAGGAGCAATGCAAAGCTGTAACTTTGAGAAGTTGAAGAGAACTTGAGGTTAAAATATCCAAAGAGAACGAGGAAAATGAGAAGAGAGTTGAAGAAGATTTATGTGAAAATGGGCTTTTCCAGTGCATGTCTTTGCTTGCAATCTCATCTCTTACATGGGGTTTTAATGGGCTTTCTATGTTTGGATTATATGCCAGGGATGAAATGACATGGGAAGGTTTTGATGCAGAAATCTTGATGAGGTTTGAGGAGATTGAGGCCGATGATGACAAAAGATTGCAGTATATCTGTATTTTCCGTTTGGCAAATTTTTATATTGTGGGACTCTACTGCCACATTAACACGTTGATGACGTACATGTATCAAGGTCAACTACAGTTCTAAATTCAAATTTGTAAATTTTTTGTTTATCGTTGGCATATTTTGGATGATGGTTTTTGAACATAACATAGCCACAGATTTAACGTGGTAATTATTTATTTTCGATTGTTATTTTTGGTTTAATTATTATTATATATATTTTAAATTAAAACAAATTTAATAAAATAATTTTTATAAACGTTGCAAAACTATTGTCAATCGTGCAAAAATACAACGGTCTATAAACGGCGCGAAACTGTTGTCGTTGTTATTAAATAACAACAGTTTAAAATTGTTGGGAAACTGTTGTCGTTGATATATTTTGACAGCGGGTTAAAACTGTTGCAAAACTATTGTCAATCGTGCTAAAATGCAATGGTCTATAAACGTCGCGAAACTGTTGCCGTTGTTATTAAATAACAACGTTTTAAAATTGTTGCGAAACTGTTGTCGTTGATATATTATGACAACGGGTTAAAACCGTTGCAAAACAATTGTCAATCGTGCTAAAATACAACGGTCTATAAATGTCGCGAAACTGTTGTCGTTTTTATTAAATAACAACGATTTAAAATTGTTGCAAAACTGTTGTGGTTGGTGTTAAAGTACAACGGTTTAAAATCATGGCAAATACGTTGTCGTTAGTAGTAAAAGACAATGGTTTTAAACCGTTGTCGTTGGTAGTAAAAGACTAGTAAAAGACAACGGATATTATCCGTTGTCGTTCAATGCACTTTCAACAACACCCTCAGTTACAATAGTTTTAAATGGCCTACGACAACGGATAAAATCCGTTACCGTTTTGTGTTTTTGTAATAGTGGGAGAAGAAGGTTGAGGAGTCTCGGATTGAAACTGAAGTTGAACGGATTCCTATACTGAAACCGACTCTTCCATACCCACAAAGATTTAGGAAGAAGATTATTGATGATCAATTTGCAAATTTTTTGGAGATTTTCAAGAAGATTCACATCAACATTCCATTTACTGATGTTTTAGAGCAAATGCCAAACTATGCAAAGTCATCAAAGATGTGATGTCAAAGAAGAGGAAGTTGCAAGAGTTCGAGACAGTGAAGTTGACCGAAGAGTGCAGCGCCATTCTCCAAAATAAGTTACCACAAAAACTAAAAGATCTAGAGAGTTTTACTATTCCTTGTATTATTGGTAGTACTCATGTTAATAAAGCTTTATGTGATCTTGGAGCGAGTATTAATCTTATGCCATTTTCAATTTATAGGGACTTGGAGCTTGAGGAGGTAAAACCAACTACTATAACCTTGCAACTTGCAGATAGGTCACTCACCTATCCTCGTGGAATAGTTGAAGATGTTTTGGTAAAAGTTGACAAGTTTATCTTCCCTGCTGATTTTCTAATACTTGATATGGAGGAAGATCAAGATTCTCCATTGATTTTTGGGCGACCCTTCTTAGCCACTGAAAAAGCATTGATAGATGTACACAAAGGAGAACTCACCTTGAGAGTTGGTGGGGAAGCTGTGATATTCAACATCTATAAGGCTATTAAAGGTAACGACGAGGTGAGTACTTGTAAAAGCATTGATATAATTGACTATTGTGTTCTGAGATTGGTATAGGTCATACAATAGAAGATCTATTAGAAAGATGCCTTTCTAGTACTGTCAGTAGAGTGGATGATGATGATTGGGAATTGAAAGAGAAACTTTTGGCTCTTGAGGAGTTGCCAAAGGTGAAAGAAGCCACACAGGAGAAGTTAGAAGAAGAAAAATGTTCAGAAATAATACCTTCATCCCCTGTTTTGAAGGAATTGCCAAGTCATCTTTGCTATGCTTTTTGGGTTAGAAGTCGACATATCCGGTAATTATCTCTTCCTCTCTTACTTTAGATGAAAAAGAGAAATTGTTGAGAGTGTTGAGGAAATTTAAAACTGCATTTGGGTGGTCGATTTCTGATATCAAGGGGATTAGTCCCACCATATGCATGCATAGGATTTTAATGGAAGAGTCATACGCTCTTTATGTGGATCATCAGAGAAGGTTAAATCCAGCCATGAAAGAGGTAGTGAAAAATGAAGTGTTGAAATTGTTAAATGCTGGAGTTATATATGCTATTTCTGACAGCAGTTGGGTATCTCCTATGCAAGTAGTGCCTAAAAAGGGTGGAATGACTGTGGTAAAGAATGAAAATGATGAACTAATATCTACTCGTACTGTGACTGGATGGCGAGTATGTATTGATTATAGAAAGTTGAACTATGCCACACGTAAAGATCATTTTTCATTAACTTTTATTGATCAAATGCTTGATAGATTTGCTGGTTATTGTCATTACTGTTTTTTAGATGGTTATTCAGGTTATAATCAGATTGCTATAGCACCGGAGGATCAAGAGAAGACAACATTCATGTGCCCTTATGGAACATTTGCTTTTAGGAGGATGCCTTTTGGGCTATGTAACGCACCTGCTACTTTTCAGAGGTGTATGATGGCCATATTTGCAGACATGGTGGAAGACATCATGGAAGTCTTCATGGATGATTTCTCGGTATTTGGCTCTTCATTTGACCACTGTTTACATAACATTTCCCTTGTGTTGCAGAGATGTCAAGAAAAGAACTTGGTTCTTAATTGGGAGAAGTGTGATTTTATGGTCCAAGATGGTATTGTTCTTGGACATAAAGTGTCTTCAAAGGGATTAGAGGTAGACAGAGCCCAAGTAGTTGCAATTGAAAAGTATCCACCACCAAAGAACATCAAAGGGATAAGGAGTTTCTTAGGACATGCCAGGTTTTATCGTAGATTTATCAAAGATTTTTCTAAGATTACTAAACCTTTGTGTAATTTACTTGAAAAAGAATCCATTTTTATTTTTGATGATGATTGTCTGCAGGCATTTGAGAAGATCAAGAAAGCATTGGTGACGGCACCAATCATGATAGTAACAGATTGGAAATAGCCCTTCGAATTGATGTGCGATGCTAGTGATTATGCAGTAGGTGTGGTGTTGGGCCAAAGGCGTGATAAATTTTTTAGATCAATTTACTATGCAAGTCGAACCATGGATGCTGCACAGCAAAATTACACAACTACTGAAAAGGAGATGCTTGCAGTAGTGTTTGCATTTGACAAGTTTAGACCTTACTTGGTTGGCCCAAAGGTAATTGTTTTCACTGACCATGCAGCTATTCGATACCTATTTGCCAAAAAAGATGCAAAACCACGCTTAATAAGGTGGATCTTATTGCTCCAAGAGTTTGATTTTGAAGTTAAGGATAGGAGGGGGTGTGAAAATCAAGTAGCCGACCACTTGTCACGGCTCGAATTTGAAGATAAAAAAGATGAAGGAACCATAAAAGAAGTATTTCCAGATGAACAACTGTTTGAGGTAAATTCGAAACTCCCTTGGTTTGCTGATATATCTAACTTCTTGTCCTGTGGTACTCTCCCTCCAGATTTGAGTTATCACCAAAAGAAGAAATTCTTTCACGATGCAAAGTTTTACCTATGGGATGATCCATACGTATTCAAGAGATGTGCTGACCAAGTTATAAGGAGATGCGTGGATGACGTCGAAGCACACCAAATTCTGGAGAAATGCCACTCGTCACCTTATGGTAGACATTTTTGAGCAACACGAACATCTGCTAAGGTATTGCAATCTGGTTTCTATTGGCCTAGTATGTTTAAAGATAGTTATACCTTAGTAAAATCATGTGATAGATGCCAGAGGTTAGGAAACATTTCTAGACGTCACGAACTACCACTGACGAATATTTTGGAAGTAGAACTTTTTGACGTTTGGGTCATTGATTTCATGGGACCTTTTCCCCTTCTTTTGGTAATTCTTATATTTTATTAGCTGTGGATTATGTTTCAAAATGGGTGCAAGCAATCGCCACCAATACTAATGATGCTCGTGTTGTAGCTAAATTCGTGCATAAGAACATCTTCACGAGGTTCGGAACACCGAAAGCCATTATAAGTGACGAAGGTACGCATTTTTGCAATAACATTTTCAACTCACTTTTGGCTAAATACAGTGTGAAGCATAAAGTGGCACTGGCGTATCACCCCCAATCGGATGGACAAGCTGAAATATCCAACCGGGAAATTAAACAAATATTGGAAAAGACAGTCAACATTAACTGGAAGGATTGGGCACTCAAGTTGGATGATGCACTATGGGCATACCGAACCGCATTCAAAACACCTATTGGGATGTCTCCCTATAGGCTCGTATTTGGAAAAGCATGTCACTTGCCACTTGAGTTGGAGCACCGAGCATTCTGGGCAATTAAGAAGTTGAACTTTGACTTGAAAGCATATGGCGATGTCAGAAAATTGCAACTAAATGAAATGGAAGAATTCCAAATGACGCATTTGAAAATGCCAAGATCTACAAAGAGCAGACTAAGAAGTGGCATGACAAAATCATTGTTCGAAGGGAGTTCAAACCAGGGCAACAAGTATTATTATTCAATTCTCATCTGAAGATGTTTCCTGGTAAGTTGAAGTCGCGTTGGTCAGGGCCATTTGTTGTTGAAACAGTGTACCCTCATGGGGCTATCGAGTTAAAGTGCAATGATGGAAGAACTTTCAAGGTGAATGGACAGTGGATTAAGCCTTACTATGGGACCGAATTAAGGAAGATCAACATCATCGGGTTGAGCGAACCACCATGAAGAAAATTGGTATAATCGGGCTGACGACGTTAAACCAAGCGCTTATTGGGAGGCAACCCAAATTTTTAGTTTCTTTATTGCATTTCTTCTTTGATTTTGCTTTTACTTTTGTATTCTTATTTTAGGTTGTGTATTTTTGGTATAATGTGTTTTTATATCTTCCCAAATCTTATGAATCCCAATTGTGTTTTTCAGGATTAAAATTGGAGGAGAAAACAATTTATAAGAGTGCACACGTGCTGGAAGTATACTGCACCTACGGTGGTTGAAGACAGAAAACAAATAAATTTTCCAGTAGCCATACCGCACCCGCGGTGGTTTATAGAGCGCACCCGCGGTGGATGTTGAAGCAAACACAGAAAAATTTCCAGTAAGCAAAGCGCACCCGCGGTCACTTTGTTAGTGCACCCGCGCTGTATTTCCAGAACCCATACCGCAGCCGCGGTAAGTTATTAACCGCACCCGTGGTCGCAGAGGATTGAAAAACAAAAATTTCAATAGCAACACCACTCCGGCGGTACGCTTAGCATCGCACCCGCGGTCGCTGAAGGTCGAAAATAAAACAAATTCTATTAGCATCACCGCACCCGCAGTATGTTCTAGACCGCTCCCGCGGTCGATGGTTTTAAAGTCTGAAACAGGCACACATTGGAGATAACGAAGAACAATTCTCCTCCACCTCTCATTCACTTCAAAATACTCACTCAAGAACGCATTCCACACTCGATTTTTTTCTCCCAAATACACATTTCCGGTCATTTCCCACTCCACACATTCATACCTTCAATCATTTCATCCAATATCTATCTTCATTCCACAAAATCAACACCAAACCTAGGGTTTGAAAGGGGGCTCGAAAATTTCACCAAGAATTGATTGGGCTTCGATTTTGTTCTTCAAAGAAACATTTCAACACTCAAGGTGAGCAATTCCATAATACATTTGCTTTCAAATTTGAAATTATTGGTGCTATTGGCTATGGAAGAGAATTGAATTTTAGTGGAGTATATTCGTGACACTGTTATTTGGATTGGTGTTTATATTGTTGAAGAGTAGTTATTGTGATTAACAAGTTTGAGGGAGTGAAAGAATTATCAAATTCAGTGAATTGGATTGAAGAGGAAGTTGGTTATTTGAAAGTGTTTGTAAAAATGCCTCCAAGAAAGAAACAATCAAAGGGTGCATCCTCATCTGCAAATTATGATGCAAATAAGTTCTGGGATGAGAAGGCAGAGGAAAATTATGGCAAAATTCTGAATAAGAGCATTGTGAGAGAAAGGGATTTGACTTGAGCTACCCCCGAACTGAAATAGGATTAATGCTTACTGCAAGGCATTGGGAGGAGTTTGGCTTGTAGGATGCGGTCATTTTGGTGGTACGAGAATTTTATGCTAACCTTAAGGTTAAGCATGATCACTTGAAAGTGTTGGTGCGAGGAAAGATGGTAGCTTTTGATGCTCATACCATCAACACGATGTATGGTATCCCTCACGTCATGCATGATGAATATGAAGAATATCGGAACGAGGAAGTGGATTACAATAATATTCTTCAGACTTTATGTATAGAGGGAGCATAGTGGTGCATGAGAGAAGATGTTCATTTAAGCTTGGCCAAATCTGATCTGAAAAATGTTGCCAAAGATTGGTATTCCTTCATTTCGGCTAGGACTAAGTCTACTGAACATAGTACCACCGTCATCAAAGAGAGGGCAATCCTGACTTTTTGCATCTTAACGGGAAAGACAATTGATTTAGGTCAATTGCTTCAGAACTCAATGTTAGAGTATGCAAAAGTTAACTCTCCTAGTGGCCTACTCAACCCTTCTCTTATCACAGACCTATGCCATTATGCGGGAGTAGCTTGGGCAGCAAATGAAGAGTTGTTGAAACCGAAAAATGCCATTGTGGTAATTCAACCACATAGGTCACTGCAAGGTGAACAACATGAAGCACGTCGAATTCAGAGAGAATTCAACAGAAGAGCAGCAGAAAGACGTGATTATGCTCAGGCTCAACAACCACAACCACAACAACAACAAGGAAATGTGCGAGATCGATTAACTCATTTGGAAGAGGAGTTGCGCCATCAACCTCAAGACATTGACGAATTTCGGTTTAGGACCGATACATTCATGGAATATATGATGGACTTCACGTCTGTCTTGGCTCAAAAATTTCCATCGGCTTCCACATCTGGTAATCCATTTCCGCAATCTCCACAGTGGCCGACCACATATTACCCGCCAGAGTACCACCCACCACAAGAAGGCGCAGATGATGAGGATGACAATGACCACTGATTGTCATTGCCTGAGGTATGTGTATTCCCTTAACTTTCATGATCAATTACATCGAAAGTGATGCACATATTTAAGTTTGGGGGAGTTGTTATTATTTTATTTTGTGTGTTATTTTATTTTGTGTGTTCATTTATTTATTTAGTTTTATTTGAGTGTTTTACTTACTTTTGAGTTATTTGCTTGTGTGTTTGTAGTTGTCATAGTTATGAAAATTTTTGAAATGACCAATGATGAACAAGATTTGTGTATTGAGAAGAGAGGTCATACATTTCTGTAACGTCCCGAAAATTTGAAGTTCCACGTGAACCACATGCATGCAAGTTATTAAATCTCTTTGGTATTTTATTTAATTATTTTAAAGCATTAAATGCATGTTTATCTCATTAAATTGTGTTTAATTATTTTTATGCATTTTATGCATAATTCATGCATGATAGGATTTAATTCATGAAATTTTAAAAGTTCATGCAATCTAGGTTTTGATTAAATTAAGGGTTTAATTATTTTTATGCATTTTATGCATAATTATTGCATGACAGAATTTATTTCATGATATTTTTAGAAGTTCATGCATTAGGGTTTCTAGATGCATTTCATGCCCGAACGAGGAACGGAGACTGGAGAATTTTCAGGAAAAATTATTTTATTACACGATTTATTTTTATAAATTAATATAAAGAGTTTTTAAGTGTATTTTTTTGAAAATGGGAATTTTTGGGTATTTTTACACGCCGAATATTAATTTTTAACATTACGCAAATTTTGTCGAATCGGGGGACTTTTTGAGGGTTCGGCTATTATTTTCAAAAACTTTCCAACACGAAATATATTACGGGAGTGTGTTTGGATTTTATGGGCCTACTTTTGGGCTTGTTGGGCTTAAAACATTTTTTTAGCTTTTAAATGATAATTGTTAGCCCATTAAAGTTATTTTATTATTTAATTAACACTTAAACACCCCCTTAACCTAAACCTAAACTCCACTCAGCCGACACACTCCTATCCTCAACAATTCTCCTCGCTTTATTCACCACCAACCCCAAGAAGGCCTCGGTTCTTGCTTCTTTTTGCACCCAAGGATCTCCGGCGCTCCTCTCTTCATTCTTCTCACGATTTTACATTTACCAGGCGTGCTTTGTATCATTATTTCTGCATCATACATGTATCATATACTGATGAATGTTTTTATGCATGATATGTTTCGATCCAGCCCTATACATAACAGATGGTTTCGGTCTTCACACGTTCACGCTATCTTTTCATTTGTGCTCACGTTTTCTGGTTTTGGTGCAAGGGGCCGCTGTAGTGTAATGGTATTGGGCTGTCCAGATCATCGTTTTTAAGGTTTGCGTGATGGTGTGCGCAGCTGATCGGGTACGGTTGTAGTCGGTGAGTGCCGATCGAGTGTGTGGCTTGTGTGGGTTCGATCCATGCTTTCCTGCTACACCAGTTGTGTGAGGGCCTTCTCCAGCCCTGGACCAGACCCTGGTGATTCTCAGATGGGGTCTTGAAGGGCTCGAACCACGTTGGTGTCGTCGGAACAAACGATCAAGCCACGTTGGAAAGGGTAGTCTCGGTAGGGGGTTGTTGTCATTTCTTGGTTCTTATGAGTCAACCGCATGCATGGGGTGGGTGTCTTGGTTCAGGGGCGTTCCTTGGGGTCTGGTCTAGGTCCACAGTAGGCTGGTTCATGGCTGGTGCGACGGGCATAGCTTGTGGCGTGAGTTTTGGGGAGAAAGGTTTACATGAGGTGGCTAAATAGGATAGGACCGAGAGGTTTGGGCATTTCTGGAAATATCAGCCGTGAGTTGGAAAGTTTAATGACATTGTTTTAGGACCTTTTAAGTGTTTTTAAGATATGGTAAAAAGTTGGGAATAATTTGATTGAGTTTCGGTTCAATTCGGGTTAAAACCGGGACCTCGGTCTAAGTTTTAAACAAATCGGTTAAGTTATGAAATGGGCTCGGGATATGTCTAAGAATGTTTTTAAATATGTTTTGGAACAATTTAAGGATTTTGTAAGCTTCGGGTCAATTTTAGAGGTCCAGGGGTAAAACGGTAATTTTTGGGTTTCTAGGGGCAAAATGGTCATTTTGCACCCGGGGTGAGATTTTGGTCATGGCAGCGCCCTGAGCACAAAATTATGATATTTAAAATGTTTATGCATCATGTTTACGATTTTTACGCAAGTATGATAAATACGGTGCATGCTTGGTTTAAAGGAAAAATTATGTATATGCATGTTTTTATTAAGTGATGAATATGATGACCCGTTTTGAAGGAAGTGATTTAGTTGTGACTAACACGATGACATGATGACATGTAAGGCCCGGGCTCAGTGGGCGGGTAATGCCGTCTCTGATGACCCTCGCCGCCGGGTACCGCGGTTACACGTAGATGGATCCATCAAGTGACATGATGACATGATAACACGAAAGTCACAGCTAATGAACGGAATTCAAATTAAGATTTTAACACGTATATGCTGATACGATGATACATGTTATTACCATGTTTTGACAGGTCACAGTTACGCATACGCATTGATAACATGATGAGACATGTTTTGACACGATACCATTTTACACGACACGCTTATGTTCATGTTTTTAAGCTCATGAAATGTATGTTGATTATACTATTTTTCACTGCTGTGTGCTACGTATATGTACTCGTTATTACTGGTACAGGTGTGTTGAGTCTTTAGACTCACTAGGCGTGTGTGATGCAGGTGAGCATTTTGAGAAGGAGACAGGAGGTGCGAACTCTGAGTAGGCAGTCCTGGTGCGGTGACATAACCCGAGGACCGCGCATTTTTCCGCATTTTGAGTGTTGGTTTTGGAGAGGAGTTAAACATTTTGTTTACGTCGAGGATTTTCATGATTTTTACTCATTTACGTTTACGTCGATGTTGGTTATTTTTAACTGCGATATTTTCATTGTTAAATAAATATGATCATTTTAAATGCTAAATTTTAAAATGAGAGCTCAAAAAAAAAAGTTCCGCATTTTAAAACGAGTAGACGTTTCAGTTGGTATCAGAGCAAGGGTCCTATATAGGGTTGTGTCACCGCCAGCTTCTGCCGCTCAGTCTTCAAGCCTCAAGTCTGTAAACTTTTATGATTTAAATGTTTTAATGTTTCTAATGCTATCACCTGCATGTTTACATGATATACGTTTTACAGTACATGTTTATCTCTTAGTATGTTTTGAGATTAGATGTTTGAAAATTTTTATGCATATTGCGACATGAGTTGAGAAATCATATGATTTTCATGCATACTGGTTTTGTGGTAGAATTGGACATGATTAGGAATTTGGCTATTGGGCGTTAGGAAATGGTTGAAAATGATTTGACTAAATTTATTTGTGGTTAGTAGTACTCATGTTTTATTTTTTGGGTCATAAATTAATCATGAAAAATTATGAATGCTTTTGGGACATGTATATTTTCTAAGAAATTACTGATGGTACATGGTGGTAGTTGAGTTAAATTTTGAGGATTTCATGTAAGGAATAATGATTGGAAGACTACGACGATCTTTGGAAGTATCAAATGTAAAATTTATTTAGGATGTATGCTCTAACTAGTTGGATTTAAGGATTGAATTGCATTAATTGCGAATTTTAAGGATCTAATTATGATAACCAAAAAATTGAGGACCTAAGTGGAAAATAAAATCCTAAGAGACTATTTTCGAATTTATGGAATTTTTTGACTAAATTCTGAGTTTCGAGAATTTTAGGGTTTAATGAGGCTAAGTCGAAAATTTTATCGGGAAAAAAATACAAATTTTGAAGAGCTGTAGGGCCAAATTGTAATCTTCGAGAACTTTAAGGACCAAATTGCAAATTCTGAAAATTTTGAGGATTTAATTCGAACTTTGAGGAACACTTGGGTTAAATCAATAATTTTCGAGGTTATGGGAATTGATTTTGGGTTTAATAAGCTTGAAGTTGTTGAACTTTAGGTACGAGAAACCTATAAAATGGAATTAGGAACGCCAAAAACTTATGGGTATTTGTGGGATTTTCGAAATTAAGGACAAACTGGATAACTCTTCGAGAAAATTATGAATTAATTTTGCAAATTTTTAGAAATTTGGGGACTAGTTTAGCAATAAGCGAGAATCGAATGGTTTAAATGATAGGAACTTTTGATGATTTAGATTTGAAGAAGGGATATTTAGAACTTTGAATCATCTGAGTTATAAGGTTATAAGGAATGGTAATCAAAGGCTTCGTAGGATAAATCAATCTTGAGCTTGAAAATTTAAGTGTTAATGAAATAATGTTGTGGCAAATTAAGAATTTGAGACAATTTAAGGTGGAGTGGATCGGTTAATTAAGTTATAAGAGTAGACATTGAGCTAACAAAATTTTGGGAATTTTAGTTTGATGTATTATAAGTTTTAATCATGATCTTAAGAGTTAAATTTATACTTTTGTTGGAATTTGATTTTCCTAGAAAGTTGGGTGCGATTGATGGTTAGGCTACTCGATAGACACATATAAGAAATCTAAAATCGTGATATGGGGATTTTAGAACTCTAGAGGCTATAAGCAAAGTTGATTTATTAGAGTTAATCTAAGGCTATCATGGAATAGCTTACTAAGTTTTATACGCTAGAATTAATTAAACATTAAGAATGCAATATTCGTTCCAACGAGGAAAGCCCAAGTGTCTTAGGCATCAACTTTATTGTAATTGGAAAAATAATAGTTTAAGCATGTATGTGATACTAGAAGGGTTTTATTATTAAGGTAGAAGATCGATATCGCATATTTTGGATTTTATGAATTATCACTACTCGAAATTTAAGATTTGAATTTAATATTTTTGGATGTACTTGTAAATAATTAAGTTTGTAAGTTTGGTGCCGTAAGATAAAGATTCGATTCAAGGATATTAGGCTAATATTATTACGTGGTTGAGGTAAAGTTTAACATTTAAGTGTTTTACCAAGGATATAAGTCGATCAGTAAATTTTGGTGCTAAGGTTTCTTAGGGTGAACTGCATAAATACAAATGTAATCTAATATTGGGAAGTTTGAAAAAAGTCAAAATTCGAGGCCTGAGTAAAATAGAACTAAGTCACCATAAGTCGTTCTACGCAAACGAGGATTTTGGTAGGCAATTTGATTAAGATTGAAGAGACGTAAGGACATCTTACACTTATTTTATCAGATCAGAGTAGCACGGCGGAAGCGTGGATTATTGGGATACTAGAATTAAGAATCTAACTTTTGATTATTGAGGATAAGCGAATTTCGGGGACGAAATTCAATTTAAGGGGGGTAGATTGTCACGTCCCGAAAATTTGAAGTTCCACGTGAACCACATGCATGCAAGTTATTAAATCTCTTTGGTATTTTATTTAATTATTTTAAAGCATTAAATGCATGTTTATCTCATTAAATTGTGTTTAATTATTTTTATGCATTTTATTCATAATTCATGCATGATAGGATTTAATTCATGAAATTTTAAAAGTTCATGCAATCTAGGTTTTTATTAAATTAAGGGTTTAATTATTTTTATGCATTTTATGCATAATTATTGCATGACAGAATTTATTTCATGATATTTTTAGAAGTTCATGCATTAAGGTTTCTAGATGCATTTCACGTCCGAACGAGGAACGGAGACTGGAGAATTTTCAGGAAAAATTATTTTATTACACGAATTATTTTTATAAATTAATTTAAAGAGTTTTTAAGTGTATTTTTTCGAAAATGGGAATTTTTGGGTATTTTTACCCGCCGGATTTTAATTTTTAACAGTTTGTCGAATCGGGGGACTTTTTGAGGGTTCGGCTATTATTTTCAAAAACTTTCCAACACGAAATATTTTACGGGAGTGTGTTTGGATTTAATGGGCCTAATTTTGGGCTTATTGGGCTTAAAACATTTTTTTAGCTTTTAAATGATAATTGTTGGCCCATTAAAGTTATTTTATTATTTAATTAACACTTAAACACCCCCTTAACCTAAACCTAAACTCCACTCAGCCGACACACTCCTATCATCAACAATTCTCCTCGCTTTCTTCACCAGCAACCCCAAGAAGGCCTCGGTTCTTGCTTGTTCTTGCACCCAAGGATCTCCGGCGCTCCTCTCTTCATTCTTCTCACGATTTTACATTTACCAGGCATGCTTTGTATCATTCTTTCTGCATCATACATGTATTATATACTGATGAATGTTTTTATGCATGATATGTTTCGATCCAGCCCTATACATAACAGATGGGTTCGGTTTTCACACGTTCATGCTATCTTTTCATTTGTGCTCATGTTTTCTGGTTTTGGTGCAAGGGGCCGCTGTAGTGTGATGGTATTGGGCTGTCCAGATCATGGTTTTTAAGGTTTGCGTGATGGTGTGCACGGCTGATCGGGTACGGTTGTAGTCGGTGAGTGCCGATCGAGTGTGTGGCTTGTGTGGGTTCGATCCATGCTTTCCTGCTACACCAGCTGTGTGAGGGCCTTCTCCAGCCCTGGACCAGACCCTGGTGAGTCTGAGATGGGGTTTGGAAGGGTTCGAACCACGCTGGTGTCGTCGGAACAAGCGATCAAGCCACGTTGGAAAGGGTAGTCTCGGTAGGGGGCTGTTGCCATTTCTTGGTTCTTATGAGTCAACTGCATGCATGGGGCGGGTGGCCTGGTTCAGGGGCGTTCCTTGGGGTCTGGTCTAGGTCCACAGTAGTTCATGATTGGTGCGACGGGCATAGCTTGTGGCGTGAGTTTTGGGGAGAAAGGTATACATGAGGTGGCTAAATAGGATAGGACCGAGAGGTTTGGGCATTTCTGGAAATATCAGCCGTGAGTTGGAAAGTTTAATGACATTGTTTTAGGACCTTTTAAGTGTTTTTAAGATATGGTAAAAAGTTGGGAATAATTTGATTGAGTTTCGGTTCAATTCGGGTTAAAACCGGGACCTCGGTCTAAGTTTTAAACGAATCGGTTAAGTTATGAAATGGGCTCGGGTTACGTCTAAGAATGGTTTTAAATATGTTTTGGAACAATTTAAGGAGTTTGGTAAGCTTCGGGTCAATTTTAGAGGTCCAGGGGTAAAACGGTAATTTTTGGGTTTCTAGGGGCAAATTGGTCATTTTGCACCCGGGGTGAGATTTTGGTCATGGCAGCGCCCTGAGCACAAAATTATGATATTTAAAATGTTTATGCATCATGTTTACGATTTTTACGCAAGTATGATAAATACGGTGCATGCTTGGTTTAAAGGAAAAATTATGTATATGCATGTTTTTATTAAGTGATGAATATGATGACCCGTTTTGAAGGAAGTGATTTAGTTGTGACTAACACGATGACACGATGACATGTAAGGCCCGAGCTCAGTGGGCGGGTAATGCCGTCGCTGATGACCCTCGCTGCCGGGTACCGCGGTTACACGTAGATGGATCCATCGACTGACAGGATGACATGATGACATGATAACACGAAAGTCACAGCTAATGAACATAATTCAAATTAAGATTTTAACACGTATATGCTGATACGATGATACATGTTATTACCATGTTTTGACAGGTCACAGTTACGCATACGCATTGATAACATGATGAGACATGTTTTGACACGTTACCATTTTACACTACACGCTTATGTTCATGTTTTTAAGCTCATGAAATGTATGTTGATTATACTATTTTTCACTGCTGTGTGCTATGTATATGTACTCGTTATTACTGGTACAGGTGTGTTGAGTCTTTAGACTCACTAGGCGTGTGTGATGTAGGTGAGCATTTTAAGAAGGAGATAGGAGGTGCTGAACTCTGAGTAGGCAGTCCTGGTGCGGTGACATAACCCAAGGACCGCGCATTTTTCCGCATTTTGAGTGATGGTTTTGGAGATGAGTTAAACATTTTGTTTACGTCGAGGATTTTCATGATTTTTACTCATTTACGTTTACGTCGATGTTGGTTATTTTTAACTGCAATATTTTCATTGTTAAATAAATATGATCATTTTAAAAGCTAAATTTTAAAATGAGAGCTCAAAAAAAAAATTTCATATTTTAAAACGAGTAGACGTTTCAATTTCATTCATGTTCATCAATCAATTTGAAAAATTTAGAGAACAATCATGAGATTTGGTGAGTTTGAAACTTATAACTTCTAAACAACTCTGTGATTTTCATTTGACATTGAAATAAATTTTTGCAAACACATATATGATTGAGGCAATCTTTGATTTTATTTGGGCCTATTTATATTGTTCATAAATATTCAATTGAAGCCCTCTTGAGCCTATATGAGAAAAGAATTGTGTTTTTGAAATTTCTTGGAAGACAGACACTTTTCTTTTGAATATATATGTATTTGGTTGATGAATTGAGACACCATTTTTTCACGATGATTAGATTCTACTTTGTGTTGGTGAGTTGAGTTTTGTCTAGAACTATCCAAACAACACTAGAGGCGAAATACGGACAAACTATGATTTAGGAATGATTTAAGTGATTTTTTTTTGATCGATTGAGTCTTTCAAGCCACCAAATAAAAATAATTTATCATTTTTCACCTCTTTGTAGCTTATATGAATTCGAATGGCACACGTGAATATGTGTAAAATACCCCCATTCGATATCCTTTCAAATATCCCACATTTACCAACCTTTTGAATATCTTATACATTTATTTCCTACCTTTTCAAGGGAGTAAGAATTTAAAAGATTAAAGAAAGTGAAATTCTCTTACAAAAGAAAAAAAATAAATAAATAAATGATGAATGAAGTTTGATGGAAGAAGTTGGAGAAAAAGGAGAGAAAAAGAGATGAAATGAATAAAAAATGGAGATAAAAGAAAAGTGGAGTATGCAAAAGAGATAAAAATTCAACTTACTCACTTATTTGAATTCATAATCTTCATTTGTAGCCATAAGCCAAGGCCTAACATTACAACCATTGTAAATCCTATTGACCTAGTCATAGTTGTCCAATATACTAGTGGAGAGGGATTAGGAGGATCAAGCCTATGGACAATCGATAAACACTTCCATTGAGTATGAATCTTGATCAATTTTACACACACCTCATTGCATCAAATATTTATTGGGTATTCCTTTCTTGAATGCATATTGCTTTGAACCCAATTTTTACCGAAAAAGACTTCTTGATTTGTGTTTGTTAAAAAATTGAAATCGATTGAGAATGTTTTGAAACATGAGTTGAGGAGATTAGAAATTAAGAAAATTAACCAATTTCATGATTATATCGGGATGAAAAATTGGTTGGATTGATTTAACTTGTGAATGTATGAAGATTTAGTTAAATATCTTGAGGCCAAGTTCTTTTAAAAAAATATTTCATGACTTGTTTGTTTGTGTGTTTTATTTTTGCTCGGGACTAGCAAAAACCTAAGTTTGGGGGAGTTTGATAAGTGCAATTTATTGCACTTTTATTACTTGTTTTTAACTTGGAATTATGTGATTCTTGAGCAGATTTTATGTGATTTGTTGTTATTTTTGTTGTTATAGTTCGGAAGCTTAGAATGAGAGTGTGAAGTATTAAAGTGTTGAATTGGATAGTGCAAAAGATAAAAAAAATACAGTAGCTATACCACACCCGCGCTTATCCATGCACCGCACCCACGGTGAAGTAGTGCACCCACACTAGAACAAATACTGCACCTGCGCTCACACACCAGAAGCAGCACCGCACCCGCGGTAGGTCCTTAACCGCACCCGCGGTCTTCGCAAGACAGAATCCGGAAAATCTGTAACTTGGTGTGCTGCGCATGAAAGTCTAAGAATTTGGTGTGCTGCGACTTGAGGCTTGTCTGGACTATAAAAAGACATCATTTACTTACCATCTAGGGTATTGGGGAGCCAAGGGAAGAGTGGAGGCTGCTGCTAGGAGATTGAAGATTCAAGTTCATCAAGTTCTTTTGGGAAATCTGATGCACAACTCCGGGGACGGAATCAGCACTTCAAACTCTTGTTCTAAGTTCTTCTTTCTTTTATTTTTCATTTGATATGTCTTGTTTTAAAACCATGTTTTGTTGTTGTGATTGTGTTATTATGAACTAATTTTTATTTATAGAGAAAAGATGGAACAAAACTAGAAACCATGTGTTATAAGTTATGAACTAAGCTATTTAAGTTCTTCATATTGTTCATTTGTATTGTTCTACTCTTAATGCTTTCATTTTATTGGCTATATTTTGAATAATTTATATGTTTACAATTTATCACTCGGAAGAGGAAATTATAAACAAGAAAAGGGAAAAATACATCAATGGTATTTATAGAGTTCGGGAGGCCTATAATGCTATCGAAGCCTATAGAGAATCTAGTGCTTGATGTGTTATTTAAATGTAGATTGTTGACGGGAACGTCACAATTCATTTTTAGATAACTAATATTTACTTAATACTCGGAAGTGGGGGTAGATAATAATAGGATTCTTGGCTAATGAATAAGAAGGATTTTTATAACATAGCTAATAGAAATTACACATGGTGGACAGTTGCGTGAAATCGGACCTCTAGATCTTTATTCCATTGTTATTTGTTACAATTTGGTGTTACATTTAAATCCCTTTTCAATTTAATTATTCTTGCAACCAAATCTTTTAATTGAATTATAAAAATAAAGTCGAGACTATTTTAATCACAAGTACTAATATACATTTATATACATACTCCTCGTGGGATCGACACTTGTACTCAAAAATACATTTTACTATAACTTGACGTCGTGCGCTTGCGAGCAATCAAGAAAACACGCAACACGTGCCTTAGCGTTTTTGTGCTCAAAAACTTGATAATACGTACGTAGGGCTTGCATTGGAGAGGCGGAGATGAAATTTTCTTGAAAACCTAGGGAGGATTCGGGAGTGGCTGCTTGTTTGCTTCTCAAAACGAGAGGGAAGGCTGCTGTTGAGTGGGTAGGGGACGGCTGCTAGGTTAGAGTAGGGTTAGGGTTTGGTTAGGGTAGTGTTTAAATAAAATACAAAACACTAATGGGCCCTTAATTAAATTTTAAAAAGATTAAAAGAGTTTTGAACCTATTAAGCATTAAAACAAACCCATCGAGCCCAATAACACTTCCAAAAAATATTTTGTTTGGGTAAGTTTTGAAAAATATTGCCCGAACCCTCAAAAAGTCCTCCGAATCGCTAAAATTTTTGTATCGATTTAAAATACGGCCCGAAGAGTAAAAAAACCCCAACCAAGGCCTATTTTCGAAATTCTCCCTCAAATACACCTTATATTAAATAATTAAAAATAATTATTCCATAAAAATATTTTACTGATTATCTCCGGTCTCTTTTATTTGTTCTAGTGCGAAATACATCTAAACACCCTATGAAACGGCCTCAATTTTTTTTACTAATCATAAATCATAAACTCGAAATCCTAAGTAAAATAACTTAACATTTATAACAATCATAATAATTTAACAATTTAAATCTCAAGTGCATAAAATAAATCCTAAATCATCAACTAGCCAAAACTCCTAAATCTATCTTCACAAAAATCCACTAACAATAAAATAAAGTATAAAAATATCTCTAATAAAAATTATTAACATAATCTCTAAATCATTTATCTATCTAGCTAGTGCGGAAACATAAAGGCCATCGCGTGTGTACTGCTGCACTCGATCCAGTCAATCGTCATCGCCTCCCATAAATCATCAAATCATGCATCATACAAACCTAGTGAGTCTAAAGACTAAACACATTCTAAACATGGACAACAAATAATACATATACATTCACATGCATTAAAAAAAATATTTTTATTTAAAATAGCTTTTAAACATAAATAAACTATTTAAAAATCATTTTAGCGTAATTAAATCATAAATAGTAAAATCATTTTAAAATAAATTTAAGCATAAATAAATTCTTTAAAAATAATTTAAAAATAAGCTTTGAGCATAAATAAATCATTTTAAAAATAGCTTTAATCATCATCATGAATCGTGTATCATAAAATCATTTTTATCATAAATCTTTCAATCATATATCATTTTGGGTGAAGTTCGATCCTTGAAAGTGACGAGCTTTTATCTTTCGGTCGACTGATCAGTATTCAACTTCACATGGCCTATGGGGGTGTGCACTAGGCTGGAAATACGATCGTCAGGGTTCCCTCGGGGGCCTTTTCCCATAGATAGGTTCCCTCTGGGGGCCTTTTTCCATAAATGAGTTCCCTCGGGTGCCTTTTCCCGCAAATTAGTTCCCTCTGGGCTTTTTCCCCTCACGACATCCTCATAAAATTGTAAGTTCACTGTCCTCAACACAAACGGATCCCTCACAAATCATATATCATATGTCACAGTCAATTCACATCCCTCAAAATATTTTTACTTTTCTTTAAAAATCATAAAATAACATAACTTTCCAAAAAATAGCATTTTAGATAGTAAAAATTGCACAGATTTACAATAAATCTTACAATTACATATTATCATCAAAATCATCATTTTATAACATAAAATATCATTTTACAAGCATTATAATCCTTCGGTACGCTGCCAAACTTTTCGTATTTTTCTTAAGTGTAAAATTACCATTTTACCCCTGGACATAAAAATTTTTGAATTTATTTTTTTCTCCCTTTTAATGACATGGAATGATTCTAAATAATTATTTAAACTTAAATAAAAAATTTCATAATTTTATAAAGGTTAAAACTAGACTTTTCAATCAATTCTTTAATTAGCTTTTTTTGCGGCTATAAAATCCCAGATAAATCCAAAACTCATTATTTTGATCCCAAATTTTAAAAATAGCATTTTTATCATTTATTCTACCCTTGTGAACCATGAACCGCACCCGTCGACCCATGGTTCCAATTTTAGTCTTCTAATTTTCGAAATTGACACCTAATTGAACCACCCGAGCCAACTCCTAAAATACTCGAGCCACGCCCTAGCCACCTCGAGCCAAACCTGAGCCAACCAACCTAGGCATCTTACTAACCAAGCCCAGCCTGAAGAACCAGCCCTTAAGTAGCTCAAACTCGTCTGGAAAATGACCCATCACCTGCATGTGTGTGTGTGCATGAGTCTCCTTGGTGCCATAGGACTCCCATCTAGTCTAGGACCCTTCTAGCCAAGCCACAACCGAGCCCACACGACCCTATCTATCCGCGGACCACACCCAGACCGTACCCAGACAATCCCAAGCCCTGGACCCAAGTAGCAAACCACTTGAAGCCAGAACATCATCATGCGGGCACCATGAAGCTTCCTCACGTTTTTCCACTTCCAGCCAAGCCAGCAGCGAACCCAGCCACACCAAACCCTAGCCCAACCCATGCCCATCACCCTAGGACCCTACTTGACCAGCCTAGCTCACCCTTAGCCCCACTGCACCCCTCTCCCGAATAACAACAGCGCGCTCCAGCCCTAAGCCACTCCCACGCACCTAGCCACCCTAGGACCCTACCTAGCCTTCGAACCTAACCCTGGCAAAGCCCACAACAAGCCCTAGCTGAGACCCAGCCCCCATGCACAGTAATCAAATCATAGCATCAAGAGCAAGCCAAAACAGACCTTCAAAACCCACGGCCCTTTTTCTGATTTTCTCTCGGCCAGCTTGTTTTCTCTTCAATAAATATCATGTTTTGTTCATATTCAATCATATTTTATCATGTATTGGCAGCGTGTTCGTTGGGCTCATAATGATTCTTTTAAAACAAACGTAAAATTGTAAAAACGTTGAAAATCTTTATCATACCGTAAAATAATCGAACACAATATTTTTCAGGCATAAAAATTAAATCAAGAATATTATGATTTGTGTGATGTTTTAAAGAGTTTAGAAACGTGCCTTTACGTTTATAACGCTCGATTATTTGATCATTGACGAGGGTGTGACGTTGGACGACGAAGAACACAAGCTTTTCTCTCCTCCTAATTTGCAAAAATCTGAATTATGTGTGCAAGGTGTTACACGGCTGATGAAGGCTGAATTGTGGGGCGAAAAAGCCCTATGTAACTTATTTATAATTTAATTTGCAAGTAAAATGGGCTTTGGTTTGGGCTTGCAAGCTTAAGGGTAATTGGGCCTATTTAAATTAATTAAATTGGGCTCAATAATACTTAATTAATTTAATAATAAAAGTTTATAAAATTAATTTCTATTAAATAATATTTTTGATCTTTTAAAACTCTTTGTTTGCCTAAAACTGGCTTCCCGGGAAAAAAATTGAGCTCGAATCGTAAAATAATTCGAACTCCAACATTTTTAGAAAAATTAAATCATTTTTAATAATACTAAGAAGTCTTGTCATTATTTAATGAAACTTGGGAATTATCATGAAAATTATTTTAATTGCATGTTTAATTTTTATTTATTAATACATGGTGTTTTAAGTGTATTTTCCAAGAATTGGGCTTTGTTGAGTATTTTTACCTGTCAGAGCATATTTTTAATCGGTACGAAAATTTTATCGAATCGAGAGACTTTTTGAGGGCTCGGGCAACATTTTCAAAAACTTACCTAAACAAAATATTTTTCGCGAGTGTTTTTGGGCTTGTTGGTCCTATTTTTAAGCTTGGTGGGCTCAAGACTCTTTTTAAACTTTTTAAAATTAATTAAGGGCCCATTTTTGTGGTATTTTCTACTTAATAATGTATTAACCTAACCCTAAACCTAATTCCCACATAACAGCCGCCCCTCCCCCTCCATTCAGAAGCTCCCCTTCGGTATTGGCAAGAAAAAAATACTGCAGCCCTCATTCCTCCATTTTCCTTCAAGGAAAGATCATCCATGCTTCTCCGGTGACTCCCCGACGCACATTCCTTCAAGTTTTCTGGCATAAAATCTCAAAGGCACGCCATGTACCATTATTTTTGCATTGCTCACATCATATACATCTGATATGGGTTTATTTTGTGTGAGGATTTCTCGATCCAACTTAGAGCATGGAGATTTTTAGATTTTTTTCATGCATCGTTTTATGTTCATCTCACATTTCTATGATTTTCCTTGCAAGGGGATGTCGACTTCTGGTTGTTAATGGTGAGAATGCTGCGTTTTTAAGGTTACATGAAGGTGGGAAGACTGGGTGTGCTCGATTTTTGGGTAAGGGTCGAAGCCTTCTATCCTAGGCGGTTAGGGTTTGTTTCATGGTTGGGATTTATAGAGGAGGATCAGCTGTGGGAGGGTTACACCCTGAGCAAGCTTTGAAAGAGATTGATATTGACATGCAGCGCAAAAGACAGCAACACCAACAGAACAATTGGCCGAATAAGAAACCATACATGGGGCCTCCTAGACCTCAAGGGTAGCAAAAGCCCCAAGGTCAAGCAAAGAAGCCAGGACCACCAAAGACACCACAACCTGGAGCAATAAAACCTGCAGAGATGCAACCATGCAAGGAGTGCAATCACTTACATTATGGCAAGTGCATGTGGGGATCTTTTAGATGCTTCATATGCAAGGAGGAAGGGCATAAGGCAGCTGATTGCCCGAAGAAGAATGCACCCACTGTGGGAAGAGCTTATGTTATGCATGCCGAGGAGGCTGACACGACCTTTATCACCGGTAACATAGTTATTTAATATTTTTATATTTTTTTATTGCATTAAATATTAAATTGGTTATGAGATTTGAATTTGGAATCAAGATAACCTATAGAAATTATGTTGCATGCTCTACCTTAGTTGGAATTAAGGAATGATGATGGAAACTATAGAAAATGTTATTGATTTTTGAGCATTAATTTATGTAAAGGATGTGATAATTCCAAATAAAAATTATATGGCGAAAAAATTGAGAGAAATCATAACCAATGGCTTGATTAGGAAGTTTCGAATTTTGGAGGGTCTATTGTGCAATTTTCGAAAAGTTTAAGGACCTAAATGAAATTTCCGAAAAGTTCGGGGACCGAAATGTAATTTCAAATACTATAAGGACAAAAAGTGTAATTTTCAAAATTTAAGGGACCAAAAATCGTAAATCCCAAAAATTTAAAGGGTCAATTTATAATATTCAAAATTTTCTGGGGACTAAATTGAAAATTTCGAAGAATTTAAGGGTCAAATGCAATTAATCAGAAAATTAAGGGGGAAAATATGAATTTTCATAAAAACAATAGGGTCCAATCAATCATCTTCTTGAAATGTTTGGGAAATTAATGGTACAAATTCCTTAAGCTTCAACACGAATAATCTATAACGTTTTCGACACAAGGAGAATATTTATTCTAGGGGTAGCTACCTATGCATTGCTGGATTCAGGAGCTACACACTCTTTCATATCCGAAACTTTCATTAAGCGACTGAATATTATTCCCGAGGATATGAGATTGGGTTTCAAAGTTTCTATTCCTTCCGGTGACCGTCTAGTATTGTGAAGAATCTAGAGCTTCGTTTATTTAAAGATGTGGTTCGGGAAGATCTTATCGTACTCCTTATGCCTGAATTTGACATCATACTAGGTATGGATTGATTATCAAATAATGGAGCTTCGATAGATTTTCATCGGAGATCAGTGTCTATTCGACCGCCTAGTGGGAAATCTTTTGTCTTTGAGGCAGCGAGGAACAAGCAAATGCCGCACATTATCTCTTGTCTGTGTGCGAGGAAGCTTATGAGACGAGGATATCAAACTTTTCTTGCATGTGTCACTACCGCACATGCTCCTGTCAGTCAGAAGTTGGAGGATGTTGAGATAGTCATAGACTTTCCTAGTGTCTTTCCTGAGGACGTTTCTTGCATTCCACCTGACCGTGAGGTGGAATTTTCTACTAAGTTGATGTCGGGCACTGTACCTATTTCTAAAGCATCTTATCGTCTAGCACCCGCTAAAATGAAAGAATCAAAAGATCAAATCCAAGAATTGCTAGACAATAGTTTTATTCGCCCTAGTTACTCTTCGTGGGGCGAACCGGTATTATTTGTGATGAAGAAAGATGGTAGTATGTGACTTTGTATTGATTATCAAGAACTGAATAGAGTCACTATCAAGAATAAGTATCCTCTACCAAGAATTGAAGACTTATTTGATCAGTTGCAAGGAGCGTCGATATTCTCGAAGATTGATCTTCGTTATGGATACCATCATCTGAAAGTGAAATATTCTGATGTTCATAAGACATCATTTCGGACTAGATATGGACACTATGAGTTTATGGTCATGCCATTTGGGTTGACCAATGCGCCAGCGATCTTCATGGATCTCATGAATCGCATATTTCAGCCGTATCCGGATCAATTCGTGATAGTCTTCATTGATGATATTTTGGTCTATTCAAAGAATAAAGAGGAGCATAGTCATCATTAGAAGACAACACTGCAAGTACTACAAGATAGAAAGTTGTTTGCAAAATTCAGCAAATGCGAGTTTTAGCTTGATAAAGTGGCATTCTTAGGACACATCATTTCTAGCTATGGAGTTGAGGTTGATCCAAGAAAAGTTGAGGCAGCGAGAGAGTGGCCAGTACCGAAGAGCGTAACCGAGATTCGTAGTTTCTTGGGGCTAACTGGCTATTATCGAAAGTTCATTTAGGGATTTTCATCTATTGCGGTAACCATGACCGCATTGACAAAGAAGAATACAAAGTTTGTATGGAGATCCGAGTGTCAAGACAGTTTTGACAAGTTGAAGCAAGCCTTGATTTCAGCGCCAGTGTTATCTATGCCATTGGGGCAAGGAGAGTATGTTCTTTTTACTGATGCTTCTAAACTTGGTTTGGGCGCAGTTCTGATGCAAAACAATCGAGTTATAGGCTATGCATCAAGACAGTTGAAAGTTCACGAGAAAAACTACCCACTCGTGATCTTGAGCCAGCTAGCAGTAGTTTTTGCATTGAAAATTTGGAGACATTACTTGTATGGGTAGAAGTGCAAGATTTTCACCGACCATAAAAGTTTGAAATAATTATTCATCCAAAAAGAGTTGAACATGAGACAGGGAAGATGTCTTGAATTGGTGAAAGAATACGACTGTGAGATTAGCTACCATCCGTCAAAAGCTAATGTAGTGGCAGATGCATTGAGTCGAAAAGCAGCAGTTATTACTCATTATATCTTAAAAGACCACTGCAGTCCGAGATGTAGCGGTTTGAGCTTACAGTATATACTAGGGGCGAGGCTCCTAATCTTGCCACCTTGACAACACAGTCGACTTTGAGAGATAGAATCCATGAGGGACAGTCCACTGATGAGCAATTGCAAAAGGGGAGAGTTAGAGATGAAGCCAAGGGACGGAAGTTGTATTCTGAGGTGGATGGTATAGTTCGATATCGAGATCTTTTATGGGTTCCTAGTGACGATTCTTTGAGGGAGCTCATTATGAAGGAAGCTCATGACACGCCATATTCCATTCATCCTGGAAGCACGAAGATGTACAAAGATCTTTGGTTATTATATTGGTGGCCGGGCATGAAACGTGATATCCTGTGTCTTGTGACCGAGTGTTTGGCATGTCAACAAGTAAAAGCAGAGCATCCAAGGCCAGCGGGGAAGCTTAAACCACTTCTTATTCCCGACTGGAAATGAGAAAATATTACTATGGACTTTGTCATGGGGTTGTCGAGGACTATCAAGGGGTTTGATGCTATATGGGTGATAGTTGATCATCTTACGAAATCTGCGCATTTTCTACCTATCAAGACGACATTCACCATGATACAGTACGTTGATCTGTATATTCGAGATATAGTTCGTCTACATGGGATTCCCATATCTATTGTTTCTGACAAGAATCCGAGATTTACATCGTCATTCTGGAAGATTCTGCATGCAGCGATGGGGACCAAATTATTATTCAGCACATCATTCCATCCTCAAACAGATGGTCAGTCAGAAAGATTTATTCAAATTTTAGAGGATCTACTTCGAGCTTGTGTGATCGATTTCCAAGAAAGTTGGGAACCGAAATTACCTCTAGTGGATTTCACCTACAATAATAGCTATCAATCATCTATTGGGATGACTCCTTTTGAGGCACTTTATGGAACGAAATGTAGATCACCTATTCATTGGGACGAGGTTGGTGAAAGAAGGGAAATTAATCCTGATTTGACCGAAGAGACATCGGAGCTAGTAGTCAAAATTCGAGAGAGAATGAAGACTGCACAGAGCCGACAAAAAAGTTATGCCAACAAGCGACGAAGAGAGCAAGAGTTTGCATTGGGGGACCACGTATTTATGAAAATAGCACATATGAAGGGTGTTATGCAATTTGACAAGAAAGACAAGCTTAGTCCAAGATTCATAGGGCTATTTGAGATTTTTGAGATGATTGGAACACTAGCCTATAGAGTAGCATTGCCACCGATGCTATCTGGAGTACACAATGTGTTTCATATCTCAATGCTACGAAAGTACATGTTGAACCCTTCACATGTACTAAATAATGAACCTCTGCAATTAAATCCCAATATGATGCTGGAAACATAATTTTTGAAGTTTGACAAACCGAGCATAAAAAGATTGAACAAACTGATCAAGAAGACTGAAAAGAACTGATCTACAAATACGCAAACTATCGGTTGCTTAACTCAAGATTATTGTGCAGATAAGACAACTGAGCTAAGTTAACTGAACTATGTAGTCGACTGGATGATCAGTTGAAACTGATCGGTTTAACTACAATCAGTTGATAGCTATCAGCAAATTTTGTCGGCTGTGTCAAACTGATAAAATAGTTTGACACGTCATTAGTCAAGGAATGTGGCATCAACAGACAATTATACAAAAACAGACTGCAACATGTAGTGGGAACGCTGTATTTCAGCAATGCTACAGTGTACTATTGTCAAAAGGATATTGACATGGCAAACAATGGATAAAAAGACTCGTATTCATTGTTAGCGTTGGAAGCGAAGCCTATAAATAGTTGAGAAGAGAAGCTCAGAAGATATAACAAACCAAACTACCAATTTGTTATTCTGCTTGAAATCTCTTCACAAGCTTTCTGTTCATATTCAAAAGATTTCAAAAGCTCGCACTCAGCATATACATTCATAGCATCAAGGCTATACATTGAGCATACAAGCACAAACACATATCGTTGTAATATTCGATCTTAAAGATATCAGTTGTGCTAAGTAGTTTCAATACAGTTTATCAGTCATCAACTGATCTGAAACTGAAGGGGGTCTATACAAGTCTTGTATTGATCAAAGTCCTTTAGTGAATATTCTATCTTCAAGATAAAAGGAGTGACGTAGGAGTGATTGAATATCCGAACATCCATAAATCTTGTGTCTCTTATTTTAGTTTTTATTCTATTTGTCAGTCAGCTTATTTCCGCACTTTCATTAGTTACTGATTGACATTCACATAACAAGATTCCCGAGTTCAGTTTATCACTAAATTGACTCATTATATGAAAATGTGGTAAAGTTGTCAAGTGTTTATTCAACCCTCCCTCCTTCTAAACACTCTTTCACCTACCAACCGATCATATCATATGACTTATTAGGAAAGACCTGTCCAAATCCTGGGTAGGAATGAAAGAAGACACCAAAACAAAGTCATTCCAATGGTCAAGGTCAAGTGGTTGAATCTCTCGGAAGATAAAGATACTTGGGAAACCGAGAGGGACTTAAGAAGTCGCTACCCGGAGTTATTCAGTAAGTTCTGATTTTGAGGAAGAAATTTTATTTAAGTGAGGGATGAATTGTAAGGTCCAAAATTAAGACGACGTAATCCAACTGCATTCAAATCTAGGGAAAAATGGAAAATAGCTAGTTAGTTGATTTTAATTGCTAAATTGATTATGTTTATAAGATTTTAAAATAGTTTTCTACTTGAATGCATTAAAATGTATTTTTAAAGGTTATTCTAGTTGCGATCGAGGAACGGAGACCGATAGTTGAAAAATGGAAAAATGTTTTTATTAAATAATGGTTTTTAATTATTAAAAAAAGGTTGCTTATTTTTATTATTTTTGAAAATAAGGAGTTTTGAGGTGATTTTATACGCTGAGACGTAAATTTTATCAGTATTCGATTTCAACAAAAATACGAACATTTTGACAACTCGGCTTGCCCTTTAATTATAAGTACACGCCCCCCTCACCCCAAAATTTTGTTACACAAGACTCCTAGCATCAACATCACACGGTGCACACGAAGTTTAGCAAGGAAAGCTTCCATTTTTTCAAGGAATTCAGCCATGGTTTTGTCGTCGCCTTTCATCGCATCATCAACGGATTTTCATGCGTAAAATACGCAAAGTCACGTCATATTTATTTCCTTTTCTCATCTATCACACCCTAATAAGTATTTGAATATGAATTGCATGAAAAAAAAGTCTCTCTTTTATTTATTATGGTTTTATGCATAAACATGGGTTTTGAAGCATGTTATTGACCCAAAAACTTGATAATTTATTACATGAAGGGGCTGCCATG
Organism: Primulina eburnea; assembly: GCF_022965805.1. NCBI lineage: Eukaryota > Viridiplantae > Streptophyta > Magnoliopsida > Lamiales > Gesneriaceae > Primulina > Primulina eburnea. The sequence continues at coordinate 143,943 of NW_027331346.1, forward strand.
TGATAGGATGAAAAGGGCAACGTTTTTCCATGATTTAAAGAGTCCTAGGATGCACGAATTAAGCCGCACATGAATAAGAACAAGCTAGAACAAAGTTGGTGCGTTTTTGTGTCAAGCTTCAGTTTTGAAGGGATCGACCATGCATGGCTCGGCTTTGGCTCGACCAAGGCTGGGTTGAGGTGTGTTTGGGTCAGGAGAGGGACTCGAGCACATGGGCTGGGAAGGAGTCCTAGCTCCCGAGGGTTTGCGCACGGTGCAGCAGTAGCTCAGGGAGCTTCGCGGCTGGGGCCAGGGGCAAGGCTAGGTCTGTAGGATCTTGAGAGGGTTCACAAAGGGTTGGGTCAGGGGCTGGCTCGGTGGTTGGGGTCCTAACAAGTAAATCGAAGAGTCCTAGCGTATAGGGTATCCTCTGTCCCAGCTTTCTTCTGTTGTAGGAGGCTTCGGCTTGGCCCAGGTTTGAGTCCTAGGGGTCCAGTGGGTTCATGAGGGTACAGGAGAGGTCTGGTCCGAAGATGGCTTGGGCTGGTTTGGGCATGGCTCGATGAAAATTTAAGATGGTTCGAGGTATGCTAGGTTGGTACGAAATTAGGGTTTAGTTGGTTATGGTTTGAAACATGGTTCAACGGGGGTCAAATCATGGTTCACGATGGCTAATTAAATATAAAAAGTCTATGTTTAAAATTTAGGAATTTTATATTAAAATTGGAATTAATTCAGGAATTAAACGCTACGCGAATTAATAATTAAAGAAAAATTGGAAAGCCTAGAATTTAAGCCAAATAAAATTATGGAAAATTTAATCTAAGCTCAAATAATGATTTGGGATGGTCTAGAGTCAATAAAAGTAAGAAAAAGTCAAATTCGAGGAATTTTACATCTAGGGGTATAACAATTATTTTACACCTAGAAAATAGGAAACATCTTGACAGTGCTCTGAATGTTGTTTTATATGTTAAAATGATTATTTTACATATTTATGGATTTTATGTTATAATTTCGATGCTAAAAGATATGTTGCATTCTTGGTTTTAAAAAAAATGATATTATATGCATAAATTTTATAAAGTGATGGAAATATGAAATGGTGAAGGATGTGAAGTAATTGTGACTAATACAAATACGATGATATGTGAATACGTAAGGCCAAGGCTCAGTTGACGGGTGAGAGTATCGCTGATTTCCTCGCCGACCAGTACTGTGGTTACATGTAGATGGATCCATCGCCCCCAATACGAATACAAAATTCACAATTAAGGATATGAATTCAATGAAAAAGAAATAATAATACATATATGATGATATGAAATATGTTTATGATGAATATGAATATGTTTATGTTGATATGGAAAATGTTTAAGTTTATGCATGATTATGAAAATGTTATTTTACGTAAAAGTATTTCACTGTTGCATTTTGATCTGTATACGTATTATTTGTTATCAAGAGTATGGTGTGTTGAATCTTTAGACTTACTAGGTGTGATCGATGCATGTGAATATGATAATAATGATAATGGAGGTCTTGATTGGACCGAAGGTGCACATAACCCGAGGACCAGCGCTAGTAGTTTTTCGCACTTATGTTTATGACTTATTATTTTAAGTTTATGTTAAAGATTTTTCCGGCTTTTATTTATACTTTTGAGTGGTTTTTGAGAGGTTGGTAGATTTAGCTTTATTGCTAAGTTAGGATTTGAAAACGTTTGACGATTTTATGTTTTAAACAATTTCCTTTCGTTCTCACATATAGTTTGTTGTTTTATTTTAAAACGGTTTAAGGTATTTTAAAGTATATATATATGATTCGGCTGAGAGTAATGAGTAAAGAAAAAAAAATTTCTAGTAATTTTAAGAAAACGCGTAGTGGAATATACAGATTCAGTAAATATCATAATTGGATAAAGACGTAAAATATTATTAAAATAAAGATTGTTTTATGTTAGATTCAATAAAGTCCAAGCCACGAGGCTCGTTTCGTATCTATTCTAACGAAGGCTTCACCTCATTCTTTATCTATCTTGTGTAACAACTCTGGAGTTCCAAGTTTTCCCTCTGATGTCTCGTTTTCCAAGTTTTCTCTATGATGTCTCATGTGAACATTTAAATCAACTTCGATCTTTGGATTCAACAAAGAGACCCAAATCTCTTGAAACCGCTGAAATTGAGGAAGAATTGAGAAGATTGAAAGCACAATTTAAGAAAACTGTACAAATGTATAATGTTGCAGGTTAGGAATGTGTAACTTCTTGAGAAAAAGCAACAAATAATGCTCAGAAGAAATCAAAGGAAGTGAGTAAACTGGAAGATTCCAAGCAAGCACAAAAGACAGTGGTGGCCACTTTGGAGAGGGAGAAATAGCAGAACATGCACAGTGGATGTGTGGTAATAACGTGAGGAGATTTCATGATTAAAAAAGGTTTGGGGTTGAATAATGTTTGTGGATTTTCATTTGGGAAAATTCACAAAAATCATTAAGACGCTTTGATGAACAAAGTGAGTTCTGGGTTGAAATGGATAATGTAAGAAGCAGCAATATCCTGGTAGGGATTGTCAATGATGGTCATGGCTGACGGGGGGTTAAGCTGCGTGGAGTAAGAGCAGCGATTGAGGAGTTAAGAAGAAACTTGAAAAATTAGAGTTTTAGGTGGAGGAAATTTTGGATTTAACTAGAGGATTTTGAAGATGCGGTGAAATAATGATTTTGGTAAAGTTCAATGAAAATATATTTGGGTTGGAAGGAAGTTGGCGAGGCAGAAGAAAGAAGTTGGAAATTATTAGAAAGGAAAATGAAACATAATATGGAGGCAAAACTCCACTGATGAAAATCAAGCTCTTTCTCGGTACAGCAAACCTATATTAGGAATGAAAATTCTTAGTCTCAACTACCACAAGTCAACCTATTTATACCAACAGTAAAGAAGGGAAAATGCGACTAATAAAAATGTGTTTTAGCAATTGACTTCTAATATTCCCCCTCAAGATGGGGAGTGGATATTTTCAATTCCCATCTTGACCATCAATATTCGAAGCTTTGAAGGAAGAAGGGCCTTATTGAATATATCTCCAAGTTGTAAATGGGAGGCATCATGCAGTATTCGGATGATGCCTGACTGTATCCTTTTGCGCACAATGTGACAATCAATTTCAATGTGTTTTGTACGTTCATGACATACAGGGTTGGATTCTATATGAATGGTCTCTTGATTGTCACAAAACAATGTCACTGGTATGTCAATCACCGTTCACAAATCTTTGAGCAAAGAAATCATCCAGACGGATTCACAAGTAGCATTTACCATGGACCTATACTCGGCTTCAGCAGAAGATTTAGACACAATTTTTTGCTTCTTTGATTTCCAGGAAACTAATGAGCTGCTCAGCATCACACAAAATCCAGTAACTGAGCGACGTGAATCAGGACATGCAGCCCAATCAGATTCCGAGAATACATGCAATTTGGCTTCGGTGTTCGAACTATAGAACAAACCCTGTCCTGCTGTAACCTTCACATATCTCAAAACTGAATAACAGATTGAAAATGAGCAGATCGTGGTGCTGAGACAAACTGACTAAGTCTGTTTACTAGATAAGCCAAGTCCGAGCGTGTGATAGTGAGATAAAGCAGCTTTCCTACAAGCTTACGATATAGGGACGGGTCTTTTAATAACTCCCCATCATCTTGACTGAGTTTTGAATTGGCATCCATGGGAGTACTGCGCGGTTTACTCGCAATGAGTCCAGCATCACTGACTAACTGAAGTGCATAATGATGCTGACATATGTATACACCTCGTGAAGATCTTGCTACCTATATGCCTAAGAAATACTTCAAGTCGCCCAAGTCCTTTAGCTTAAATTGCATGTTCAAGAAAAGTTTCAAACTCTCAGCTTCAGCGTCATTATTTGTGGCAATTACTATGTCATCCACATATACCAACAAATCCAAGAACACATCACCGCATGTACGAACAAATAAAGAGCTATCCGCATGAGATTGAAAGAAACCAATCTTGAGAAGAGTAGAAGAGAACTTAGCAAACCATTTCCGAGAAGCTTGTTTGAGCCCGTATAAGGATTTTTGTAGCTTGCAAACGGCATTAGGTGGCAAAGATTCCCCCTTTCGTTCATATCCGGGAGGAAGTGACATGTAAACCTCCTCAAATAAGTAACCATGCAAAAATGCATTGTTCACATCAAGTTTCATCAAGGACCAACCTCGAATGCCTGCTAAAGCTAACAAAGTTCGCACTGTGGCTATCTTAGCAACAGGAGAAAAGGTCTCAAATAATCTACCCCTTCTTGTTGCGTATACATTTTTGCGACTAAACGGGCCTTATATCGTTCGAGAGTCCCATTTGCTAGAAACTTAGCTTTATAGACCCATTTGCAACCAACGACATGTTTCCCCGAAGGCAAGGAAACAATGGTCCAAGTGTCATTGCTCTCTAAAGCACACAACTCATCAGTCATGGCCTGACACCATTCCGGGTGCTGAACAGCCGGAGAAAATATGTGAGGCTCATGAATTGATGAAATATTGTTGACAAAGGCTCGGTAGGAAGGGGAGAGCCGATGAGTGCTAAGAACCAATGACAGGGGGTGAGCAGTGGACGGCTCGGGTGAGCATAAGGAAGTAGCAAAGCAATGATAGTCACGTAAGTGTCTAGGCTTGGTGGATACCCTTTTGGAATGGGATTGTTGGAGTGGGTCAGCAGCTGGTGATGGTACAACAGCTGGTGATAGTAGATTAATATGTGTGGGAAGGATACTTTCAGAAGAAAAAAAAAACAAGATGAGTCGGATGGAGATGATTGTTCTGCAAACAGGAAAGTTTGCTCATGAAAAACAACATCCCGAGATATATAAACTTCATTGGTGTCAATTTTGAGAAGTTTTTAGGCTTTATAACCTGAGGGATATCCAAGAAATACAGATTTGATGGCACGAGGAGAAAATTTGGAGCGCTGGCTCAAAAGTGTAGAGCCATAGCAAAGGCACCCGAACGATCTAAGGTGAGAATAAGTTGGTAGCTTCAAGAACAACAACTCAAAAGGACTTTTATCAGAAAGGCGTGAAGGAGTTCGGTTGATAAGGTAGACTACAGTAGACACACAATCGCTCCAATAGACCAAAGGAACATGTGATTGGAAAAACAAAGCTCGAGCTACATTCAAGATGTGTTGATGTTTTCATTCCACAACGGAATTTTTCGTTCAACACTTGAATGATAGGACACAATTCCCTCGGTCTTGAAAAAATGGAGAAATTCAATTCTGGAGCATTGTCGGAACAGACAGATTTGACTTTGGAACCAAATTGTGTATGGACCAAATTGCAAAAATCAGCTAAAATGTGCAAGACATCAGATTTGGCTTTCAACAAATATATCCAAGTCTATCGTGTGTGATCATAAACAATGGTAAGAAAATACTTGTATTCTTCAACACTCAAAGGTGAAATGGACCCCAAACATCAATGTGAATTAATTCAAAAGGAACAACACAAGTTAGATTGTTGGGAGAAAATGAAAGTCTCTTTTGTTTAGCTGAGTTACAAACTGAACAATCAAGTACATAATTTGGATTTATTGAATCATGATGAACTAACTAATCTATTACAGATAACCTAGGTGAAGAAGGATGCCCCATTCTATAATGCCATAATTGGCTATGAGTAAGAGAAACATTACAGATTACAGGAAGAATTTTGATGGATTCCGAACATAAGGTTACCAACACGACTATCCATCCCAATCCTCCTTTCCTTGGTGATATCTTGAATGACACAAGAATTAGAAGAAAAGGACACAGAACACTTTAGATATTCGGTCAGAGAACTAACACAAACAAGATTGAAATGGAAGCTGCCAACAAAAAGTACATTCTCAAGTATCAAGTCAGGTGACAACAAAACAGATCCTATATGTGTTGATTCCATTGTGGAATTGTCAGGTAATGTGACTGTGGAATTTGCAGCCTTATAAGAGTGAAAGTATGCAAGAGAACATCAAATATGATGTGTGGCTCCTGTGTCTAAGACCCAATGATTATTAACAATAGAAGAATCATAGAAGGATAATGAAGAGATACCACTGAGAAACGATGCGGATGCCTCAAGCTGTTTAGAATCCATCGTGGTGCCATAGCCAAGCTGCAGTTGAGTACTCAAGAAGGCAAAGAGATGCTTGCATTGTTCATGACTTAGTGACTCAGGTGCACTGCTGGTTGGTTGTGAATTGGCTGGAGCATCATCAATTCTAATATGGTGTGCTCTAACTTTAGATGCATTGTTCGTGGATACGGAATGATGCTTCGGCTTGTATTTGGGATGACTTGGTGGATATCCATGCAATTGGTAGCATTTATCAATAGTGTGACCCGGATAATGACAGTGAGAACAGGTTGGCAGATCTAACTTTCTGCCTTTATCACTTTTACCATATAAAGATCCCTTGACAATCGCAGTGCTCGGATTAGTGAACGAGTGTGAAGAGTGATCCAGTGATGAACCAAAGAAGTTGGAATGTATGGATCGTTGACGTTCTTCCTGAACCACCAATGAGAAGATCTTCGAAATTACATGGATCATATCCATCATCAGAACTTGAGCATGAATCTGAGCATATGACTCATTGAGTCCCATCAGAAATTGCATAACACAATCTTGATTTTGATATTTCACTCAATCCTTCATAGAACCACAATTACACACTGATACCGGCTGGAAATCCTTCAATTCATCCCACAAAGTTCTCAAACGAGTATAATAAGTACTAACATCCATTGAACATTGTTGCAAACCAGTCAATAGCCTTGTTAATTTGAAAAATTCGAGGTGCATTACTTTGATGAAACTTTTCACGGAGATCTATCCAGATCTCATGTGCGGTAGCCATATACATGAGACTGTCAGCTATTTCTCGACTCACAGAATTGAGTAGCCATGAAATCACCATGCTGTTGCATATAATCTAGTTACCATACAACTAATAAAAACGTGTTTTAGCAATTGACTTCTAATAGAAATATTTCATTGAATTAAAATTTTGGGCTAGATGAGAGTGGGGGATATGATGTTTTGATTTTTCCTAGGACAGACATTTTGAATCATTGGTGTAATTTGGGCCTCATATTGGTAAAAAATGATAAATGAATTGAAAATCTTATAAAAGGAATTTTGGCATGTTAGACTAATGTCTGCAGAGAGCATTTGTTTGCAGCAAAAAATTAGATCAAATATTGGAAAAGCACAAGAATATTTTTAGCCCCCAAAATTGCACAAGGAAAGCTCACTAGTTATTGCAGACCATTTTGAATTAACCTAGCAATAGACAAGCTTTGACACCAGATATTGGGCAGAGATGGGGGACGGGAGACATCGTGGTGAAGTGCAAGGAGTGGAGAGAACCTCACAAGCAGTGAATAAGGAATGAAGGATCGACAGAAAATGAAAGACAACATATTCAGAACAAATCTGAAAATATTCTTTACAAAATTTTAGCCTTCAAGCATTCTTAATTTCTAGTTGTTACAATAAGTTTCTAGCATTTTAGGTATTCTCGTTCCATATTTAAGCATAATTTTATTATATAGATATTTTTTATTTAATTTTCTATTGGTTTGCATATACATAATCATGTTTAGGTTTTATTTCTTCAATTTTTAGTCATTTCTTTCAATTTCCACTATTTTGGTGTATATTTTTTTTAGGATATTGAAAATAACAATCAAATTTTGGATTCAGTCTATTTGTGTTTAGAAGTAATTGGATTTATAACGTTTTTACTCAATTTTGATGCTTTTAGCATCTGGCACACCCACATCTACAAAATTTTGTACAAACAGTATGTAATCTATATCGATCAACGTGCACGACTAATTTTAGAATTTTTTTATACCGACTTTTTAATCAATAAAAAGTAAATAATAATGAATTAAACAAAACTTCATTGAGTAGCCATGGACCAAAATGAACCTTGAAACTATACAATACAAAACAAATGATTAATTGGATGACATAGTTAAGTCCAAATTGATAGGACGATTATGCCACCAACTGCTTCCACATTCATCTGATATTTCCGGAGGGTAATTCCGTAGATTGCCTCCAACATTTTCTGTCTTGGTTTCTAATTTTAAATCTATATTTATGTGTTGAATTCCATCACCTCTCTTCCATATTGAATTATTGACCGCGCTTCCCTTTGCACCGTCAACCTAACAAAATAAATAAATTATCAAAATTCGTCAAATATAACAATGTTTGAAATATATATAATAATTTGTTTAATGAATGTTTTACGTCAAATAAAATTTATATTTATAATAAAATTAACTGATAATTCAAAACCTTTCAACCAAAAGTACTTTAGAATATGTGCCAAATTCATTAAAAAGTGTTAATGTGCCACTCACCTGGTAATAATTATGCACATTTTCTTCTATTGGGTTAATTTTCTTTGTGGGTTGGGATATTTGTTTTCTTTGAAGTGATGCTTCTCTGCAAAAATATATTGAATGTTAAAGCAAAACGTAATAAGAAAACAAATCAAATAACATTTAAACTATGAAACATTGTAGATTAAAAACCCATTGAAATTGTAGTAAGAATTATTTAAATGTCAATAAACCTGATATTATGTTTGTTGTATGCATATGTTCTAGATTTTAATCTGACCTTAAACAATCTCACTATCTTGCTGCTAAATGTATTATGAAATTTAAAAGGAACTCAAAATGTTGGATTGTGGTATTCAAAAGATTCTACATTTAATTTAATTGAGTATTCAGATACCGACTATGTAAGGTGAAAATTAGATAGGAAAATCACTAGTGATCCATGTCAATTTATCGGTGAGAGACCGATATCTTGGTTCAGTAAAAAACAAATTTCCATAGCTACATCAACAACAGAGACTTAATATTTGGCTACTAAAAGCTGTTGTTCACAACTTCTACCTATTCAATAGCCACAATGAGATAATTGAATTCAAGCTTCTTAAATTACTTAACTTAATAAACAACACAAGTTCTATTGTGATCATATACAATCAAGTGTGCACTCAAAAATAAAGCATATCGATATTAGATATCATTTTATCAGAGCTCATGTGGAAGAAAGATATAAGACTGGAATACGAACCCTCTAAACAAGTTGCTGATATTTCACCAAACTACTGTCGAAGTCTAAGTTTCCTTGAAAAATATTCTAGGATTAATTAATTTATCTTTATTACTTTCTAAATTAAGAGTATGCATATTTTTAGTAGGAATCATACTTGTGTGTTCATCCCACTTTGGCTGAATATTTCCCTAGAAATTACACTGATAAATAGAAGGGTCTGGTCTACTGAAATAATATCTCTACTGAATTTCAGGAATTTTTTTTTTCATCAGGCTTATCATATAGTGTAATTAGTTTGATTTATTTTTATTTAATTAACCTTTAAAGTACAGCCAAAGTTATTTTTTATGTTTAAATAAATTTAAAAAATTCAAAAAAAAATTCTCTCCGGACAGTTCTTTTTTTAAACAAATTTTAATATAACCACATCCTGAAACATGGCATTGTGTTTGTCTCATTTGGATGTAAATATAATCTTTCAATGCCCCATTTTCTAACGTTATTTCAAGCAATCCGTTCGCATTCTTGATTTCAATGTCCTCACTGCAATTTTCGCATTCTCAAACTCTTCTATGCCAATTAAAACTTATAATTTCATAAATGGAAGCCTACAGATGAATTCTTATCAAGTGAACTTTTTGAATCTATGTATGGCATTGAAGAGGTTTCTATGGTATCCATGTTCAAGGCTCTGGAGGCTACTGGACTCTGAGCATTTCTCAGGCTTCCTGTTGTTATCTTCGAGGATACTCGTCTTGAATTTTATGTCAACGCTATAGTCAGTGCTGCTAAACAGATATCTTGCACTTTGGGTGAAAATACTTCTCTTTTATTGAGATATGTTTGCGTCTACATTCAGTTTGCCGAACTAAGAACTTTAAGATATCTTTCATCTATCTCAGTTCGTTATCTCTCCAATGAAATTAAAGTTTTCTTATTCTGACAATTCCATCTCAGTTTCATGCAAGAATAAAGAGACGAAGATGGAGTTCCAAGTGTTGATGGATCTCAGTTCGAAAGACACTACAAGAATAAATGCATATGGTGATATTCATAAATGTCATCATATTCAATATTTAATGATATTTAAGTTTTAGTGACACCTCCAACAAATACCCTATATTCCAATGTCGTCTTAAACTTCGTGACATTTTTTAATGTCATTATAAGATGTTAAGAACAAGGTGAGCTGATAGTCCATTGTTCTCGATGTTATGGTTGATATGATCGAGAAATGCTCTACTGGTTTTGTTGTTCCGATTGGAAAATTGTTTGTTGTCTTACGTGTTTTTGTCTCTACTGTTCAAGATCTAAGTAAGACGAAAATGTTAGATGTCGCAAATGTTTTGGCATGACATCCCAAAGTTTAAGTGTAAGGTCCAAGAATTTAATTTACTTAACCTGAATGCATGCAATCTAGGGTTTTATTTAAATGATGTGTTTATTTATTTTTATGCATTTATTGTATAATTATTGCATGATATGATTCAATTTATTATTATTTTAAAAGTTCACGTATTAGGGTTTCTATATGCATTTAGCTCTCGATCGAGAAACGAAGACCGAGGAATTTTCATGAAAATTATTTTTATTACATGAATAATATTTATTAATTAATATAAGGTGTTTTAAGTGTATTTTTCAATAAACAGGCTTTGTTGGATAGTTTTACCCGCCAGAGAATATTTTTGATAGGTACACAAATCTTAATGAATCGGAGGACTTGTTGAGGGCTTGGCCTGTATTTTCAAAAACGTACCAAAAAGAAATATTTTTCGGGAGCATTTTTGGGCATGTTGTGTTTGTTTTATTGCTAAATGGGCTCAAAAATCATTTTTACCCTTTTTAAATTAAGTGAGGGCCTATTAGTGCATTTTAAATAAACCTAAACCTATTTTCACCAACCCTAAACCTAATTATATCATAGCAGCCGCCCCTCCCCTCCATTCAGCAGCCTCCTCTCAGTTTCTTCAGCTAAAGGCTTCGGCCATTGGTGCTCTTTCAAGAAGGATAATTTCCCGCGTCTCTGATGCCTCCCTGACGTGAAATTCTTCAAGCTTTCGATCTTAAATCATAAAGGCACGCTTGTATTTTCATTTTCTCCTCATACACACCATAAGTATGTTGAAGTTTATGTATTTGTATGAAAATTTTATGATCTACATCATGCTTGTGTTTTTGAAGAGGTTTGACCCGAAACGTTGCATCTTTAAGCCTAATACTCACGTTTTCTTTGTGTGGTTGCAAGGGGCTGCCGACTTATTGATGTTAAGGGGCTATGAATGGTGATTTAATGCTGTCATAGTGCTGGAGTCGATAGAGTGCAGGTGCTAGATGAAGGCCGAGACTTGGTGCACTAGGCGGCTAGGGTTTCGAGAGGTTTTGGTGCAAATTATGGTAGACTCAGCTGAAAGAGGGATGAACCAGACCAAGGTGCGATCCATGAGGGTCCAACCGAGGTCCAAGGGGAGTCTCAACACAGCTGGTTTTGAGTGGAAGAGGGTTCCCTAAGTTAGGAACCGATGCTCTCCAAGAAATGCTCGGTTGTGCGTTTCTTTTGAGGGTTCGAGAAGTGCGCTTGCATGGGGCTGAAGGCTATGCTTAGTTGAGTCCAATAGGGTCATGTTTTCATCCTAAGTGGTCTGGTTCGAGTATGGTCGGGGTGGTTATCGAGCTAGGGCCGAGAATTGGTGAGTAGGGTTTTTGAATTGTTGGTTCTGGAAATTTCAGTAGCTTGCATCAATGTTTTGGGGACTTTGGGTGGTTTGAATTAGAGAGTTTTATGTCTAATTTGATGATATTAAGTGGTGTTTTAAGTTGGAAGAAATTTGGTTAAGTTTCGGGTCGATTCGGGTTAAAACCGGGACCCCGATCCAAGTTTTAAAACGAATCGGTTAAGTTTTTAAACGAGCTCGCGTTTACATCTAAGAAACACTTTTAAATATTTTTTGGGCTGTTTTAAGGAGTTTGGTAAGCTTCGGGTCAAATTTAGAGGTCCAGGGGTAAACGGTCATTTTAGGTTTCCGAGGACAAAAGTCAGCGTCTCGAGCACAAATTTATCATGCTTTTAAATATTTATGCATAATGATTATGTTTTTTTTATGAAAAATACGTTGCATGCTTGATTTTAAGAAGAATTTACGCATGTGTATGATTTTTGATAAGTGATGAAGATGGTGATGTGTTGAAGGATGAGAATTAGTTGTGACTAACGATGTATATGTAAATGCTTAATATGTATATGTAAATGCTGATGATGAGTCCTAGGCACAATGGATGGATAATACTGTCATTGATGTCCGACAGCCGTCGGGTACCACGGTTCTATGTAGATGAATCCATCGTATAATAATGAATGATGTTACGAAAGTCACAACTAATGAACTTAATTCATGAAAGGAAATGATGTATAAGTATATGATGATAACGATGAGATTTTTTGACACGTTATGATTTCAAATGACACATTTACATTACGCTTTTTCAGTTCATTAAAGGTATGTTGATCAAAGTATATTTTTCATTGCTGTGTGCTGTATATATGTACTTTTTATTCTCGTACAGGTGTGCTGAGTCTTTAAACTCACTAGGCGTGTGTGTTGCAGGTGAGCATGTTGATGAGGGGACTGGAGGTGCCTAAATATGAGTAGACAAGACTGGATGTGCGCGCACGACCCGAGGACAACAATTCTTCCGCACATGATGTTTTCTTTGATATTGGAGAGTACTTTAGAATTTTAATCATTGGTTTTGATACGATGTTGATTACTAGAATTTTTACTCGTTATGTTTAAGCATTTTTGGTTGGTCGAGTTTGGCCATTTTAAATTGCAATATTCTAAATTTTTAAATATTTACGAGTATCTTTAAGTGGATTGCATGCATGTAAAATATTTAAATAATATTTATGAAAATGTGAGGTTTTAAAAAAAATAAAAATATTTCCGCATTTCAGTATATGTTACATTATGCCATTCCAAGTGCTACAATAAAGAAAGAGCTTGGTGAAGCCCAAGCATCTGCTGCAAAGAAGAATCCCAAGTGAAAGATGATTTTATGGAGTAATTCTACGAAGAAAGTTTCTGAGGGCTTTGTTGTTGTGTTGATTATCCCGCAAACCAAGAAAAAGCCGAGAACAGTTAAGATTAAGGATCCCAAGTAGATTGTTTCTGTTGCTGATAATTTCTCTAAGCCATATTTCTTTCCATCCACAACTAATGTTGTTAAAATTATTCATGTGTTTACATCTACTGAATCTCAACAAGCACAACCCATGTCAACACAGCCTCTCTATTGATCCATCTAGAGCTGGGTCATCCTCCAATTTTATATTTTCCCCTAGACCAAAAGGAGATGGTATTAGAGATCCTCTGTCGGAAACCAATAGATCTGGACTGTTTTGCCCTAATATTATTGGAAAAGTCAAAGGCACGATGGTTGTTGAACCAATTGCTAAAGAAGCCGGTGAAGATGAAGCTCTAAAATCCTTTGCGCAGACCCAATATGTCTGCACATGGAGAAAATTGATGACTTTACTGATCACGAGATTGAGTATCTCAATGAATGGGTATGGATACACAGAATTACTCGATTTTCACTTTTTTTTCAAAAATATAAGAAGAAAATTTCTATAGCAGTAAGGCTAGAGGTCATGGTTTTTACTTAGGCTCGAACCAACATCATGGCCACTGCAAAAACCCGAAGAGAATATAATTTTCGCAAATCTAAAATTTTCCCAAGTCAGTGAAACCCTAACTTCATTGAAGGAGAATTACGATTATCATGGCCCAACTGTTTTTCAGAATGTTGCACTTATTAAACAACTCAACAACAATCTTTTGGTCATGATGATGTGTATTTATATGATGGAAGTAGATTTTCCTTTAGAGCTCCAAGGCACAAAATCAACTTGACCTTCAAGCTAAGTTAATAGAGGAAGTTGAAAGTATCCGCCAAAAGATAATGCATCCAATACTCTTGCAAAATCGCTGTCTATTGCTATTGCTACTGCTACTGGTACTGCTCAACCTCACCCGTCCTTCTTTGTTCTCTCAACTAGAGATCTATCATTATCTACTGATGATGTTGTCGATTCAATTTTCCAAGTGGCCCTATCTATAGATGATGCAATGGATAATCTTCCACAGGATCAAGCCACGGAATAACAAGTATTAGCTCCATCACCTCTAGAAACTCAACCTTATACTTCCCATTTTGAGGCTCTGATTTCTTCAAAATCACCTCTACCAGAGATAACCGATGTACCAATATCTCCAGTCTGTCCTCCTCTGCCTGTTTCTGAGGAATTTTCGAATTTTCTTACTACTATGGTAAAGGATATCCGACTTACTGCATTGATTATTTATTCAGACATTTCACAACCTAGCTCTGAGCTAGCACTACAAAAAAAGGCGAAAGACATCGGTTAAAAGCCGTTGTTGTAGGTCAAATAAAACTGTTGTTAAAGGTCCTGCGGTTAAAGGGTGGGCTCAAAGACAACGGTTTTTAACCATTGTCGTAGGCGTCTAAAGACGACGGTGAAAAACCGTTATCGTAGGTCTTGTAAAACCGTTGTTAAAGGCCCTGTGATTAAAGGATGCGTTCGAAGACAACGGTGTTTCACCGTCGTCGTACACGTCTAAAGTCGATGGTGAAAGACCGTTGTCGTAGTATTGAAAAATCGTTGTTAAACTAAATATTGCGACGGGTTTTTAAAAAAAACCGTCGTTAAACTAAATATTGCGACGGTTTTTTTAAAAAAACCGTCGATAATTGATATGATTTCCGTCGCTATTTAGTGACGGTGTTTGCATATAATTAGCGACGGTTTTTAATATGATTTTCGTCGCTATTATTTTACGTAAAATAAAAAAAATTTATAATTTAATAATTATAACAAAAAAAAGTTACAATCTTACTAAAGTAATAATATCTATAATCTTAACACTTAAAATTGAAGCGAAATTATTTTGTGGAAGAGACAATGTTTTAAAAAACCGTTGTCGTATTTCTACAAAAACCAGCTGAAAGACAACGGTATACCCAAACCGTTGTCTTTGACCCTTGAAACACATTCATAGACAACGGTTTTTAAAAACTGTTATCGTAGCCTAAAAAAAACGCTCATAGCCAACGGTTGTTCAAAATTTCAACACAATGATTTTTAGCTAAATGGAAAATATTGAGCTTGATCTTGTCTCCCTACAAAAATATTTTGTCTAATTCAAATGGAATTTACTTGAATCCCAAGGGAATATGGTGGATAAACATAATAAATTAATCGGTAGTCAAAAACAAATTGATCAGGAACTTTTTGAAAGGACTTCACTACATAGATCTCGGAATTATTTAAATATAGGAGGCAGATGCCAAAATAAGGGAAAGACCAGAAGGATCAAATTAAAGAGATGCCAAAAGCATTAATCCAAATCCAGTACTTCGGAATTCCTTTTTATCTTGAATTGTAATTATATGAGTTATGATGATTTATAAAAGTAGTACATTGGAATAAATTATTATGCTGAATTTTGGCATCGAAACTGATGAGCATTTATAAGTTTTGGAGATATGCCTTAAGTCAAAGAAAATCTCGGAATCAATAAAATTCAGAAAAAAAGAATTTTCACTAGACCACACCTCAGCAGACCCATAGCGCAATTATCTGAAGTTATAGTATCTCTATGGTTCTACCAAAGAAATCATTGAATTATCAAATAACTTCTACTATCTACTTAATAAGTATTGAAGGTTGTATTACATCATATTTGTTCTTTTAACTATAGATTACATTTTATGAGCAAATCCAAATCTCATAAAATGTTAAGAAAATAAAAACAAAAAAATTATGATCGTTGAATGTCAATGTCGCAAGTATTTACTGCTACAAACTATTTTTGGAATACTACATATGACACGTGACATCCAGCACTATTTCTGATATGTCCTTGATGTGACTCTGTTATAGCTGTTCTAATCTGAACACTGAAAATCATCTATAAATGTCATCTCAAGTTTCAGAAAATGCTCTCGCTTGATCAATCAACTATCTGCTATCTAATCTTTTAGAAATTCGAAGCTTTGCTGAAAATATTCAAAACACTCATAAATTCAAATCAGATTTATTTCACATATCATCTGTGTTGAACCTTAGTCGTAGTTGTTTCAAGATTATATTGTGTTTTTGTGTGACTTTGTATTGACATAAAGAGTCTTTATGTTCAAATCTTGTTTTCTTAGAAAAAGTTGTTGCTAATTGTTACAGTAGACAATGTATAAGTCCTTCTGAAGGGAGTGTTTACTAGAGCTCTAAAAACAACGTCCTTTAGTCAGTAGCGGAGCTAGAAATATGGCCTCTTCCCGTCCTAGAATTTTAAACTCTAGAATTTTTTAATATTTTAAATTGATCTACCCGGGCTAATATCATATTATTTCAAAATTATACAAAATTTACACATAATTTTTTTTTTAAAAAAATTGTTCCACCCGGGCTAAAGCCCGGGTAGCCCGGGTACAAGAGCATGTAGCTCCGCCCCTGCCTTTAGTGAAAAACATAGGGAAACTAAAGAATGAGAGACGTAGAACGGTTTTGTCCTACGAACTTCCGTAAACAATTGAAGTATGATTTAATTTCAGTTGCATTTTACATTTCCAATCTCCTGCTCGTGATTTACTAATTTTCACTTTGGTTCACAAAGTTCAGTTGGATTCTTTCCGCACAATTTTTTCAATTGTCTACTGAGCTTTGAAGATTGAGAATCAATTTAACCTGCTAAAAAAAGTCGAGATCGTTGCTACTCAGAATTAAGAAGAAAACTTTGTGAGGTGTTTAATTACCCTAGTCTAAGCATCTCTGCCGATCCAAACATAGCCTGTTAATTTTTTTGTAATAATAATGATATCCTCTTTTTCTTCTCTTGCTTTTCTTTGATTGCCTTCTTTGTATCATAGTCCATCCACCGGCTTTAATTTTTTTTTTTAAAGATAAGTCCACGATTTTTGTGGACGTATAAATTAAACCCCCACCCAAACTTCATTTTAAACATAAAAAAAATATAATTTTTTTTATGATGAATGAGCCCGGTGTCGCTATCTTTTCCTTGGTTAATGCAATCAGAGACGGATTTATGCATGGGCTGTACTGGGCTGTAGCCCAGCCCACTTTTTTTTTAGCGACGGTTTTTCATAAACCGTCGCTAATATGGACGACGGTTTTACTAAAACTGTCGCCGATTTGATCGGCGACGGTTTAAATTCAAACCGTCGCTATTAGAGACTGTTTTTTGAAAAACCGTTGCTAATAGCGACGGTTGTTACATCAATGTCTTAGTCCAATCAAGTCCCGTCCATTTACAAGGATGAGACCAAATTCATCCCATATCCTTTGATCCGCCCCACCTCAATTCTACAAAATTTCTCTCCCTAGTCCCAAGCCTTTTAGCGACAAAATAGAATTGAAGACTCTCGAAGAAATCGAATTGCTCATCGGCGAGACAACAATCCAGGTAAGAATCGGCTATACATTTTTTATTTTGTTTTTTATAGCTTCTCTGTGCGTGATTTGTGGTTTCTTGATTGTTTGTTGTTGATTGACTATTACTTGTTTATTTTTTTAATAATTATTTTATTCTTGTTTAGGATTATAACTTGAACTATTTCAAAATGAAACATTAATCTTGTTTTGACATTACCTGTGTTTACTGCCACTACTGAGCGGGCTTTTTCAGCAATGAAGCATGTGAAGACGGTACTTCGCAATAAAATGGAGGATGACTTTCTTGCCGATTGTTTGACACTCTATATTAAACGAGATTTACCTAAACATATTGATGTAAATTCTATTATTGATGAATTTTATGTTTTAAAATCTCGTAGAGCACAACTTCGTTGAACGATATAATGTAAATTTTTTTAATAATATACAACTTATCATATTGAGTTCAAGCCCCCCCAACTTCTATTCCTGGATCCGTCCCTGAATGCAATAGCATACAAACTCGCTAGTTAGGTAAATCATATAAAGGAAACCTTGTGCGACAGTCTAGCCTGAAAAAGTATTGGTAGGAGAATCGAAATTAAGACCATTGGTCAAGCTCTCACTTACACTACCAACTTAAACACTCCTCATGGACAAAAAAACTTATATTCTTATTTTTCTCTAAATTAATTAGTTCTTGTCAAGAGATTTTAAAGCAATAGCACTGTGTAACATGATCACTCGATAAAGTGTTGGTAGAAAAAATCGAACTTCTATCATTGGTCAAGTGCTCGTATTCTTCGCTAATTCAGACACACTCGTGACAAAGGAAAAAAAACTTATATTCTCATTTCTCTCCAAATTCGTTCTTGTCACGATATTTTAAAGCAATACCGCTTGTAAGTAATTTTTTTTCCCGAGCGATGCATCTAACCCTTTTTTTTTTTAATGAATCTAACCTTTTGGGTGTACTTCGTTCAACAAAAAATAATATAGGTCTCCATTCATATATATTGTATCTTTTGAATATATGTATTATTTATATAATTACTTGGGATATTATTTATTCATATATATGGTAGACATACCTAAGAGTGAACCAATTAGTGCTGGGGATAACAGCCATAATCCCATGAAAGTCCGAGTGTTCCTTCATGTTTCTATACGTCTGAAAATTAAGAAATAATACAATTTTTTAGAAATAATAATAAAATTAGGGCTCAGTAATATTTTTATATTTTTCATCATCTATATTCAAAGGTATATATTAAGTAGCACAGTACATAATTTATACAAAAATTAAGCAACACAGGCATGCGAAGAACGCATATTATATGATTAATATGCGTGAAACAAATTACACATAAGCAAACACAAAATTTACGGAATGCATTTTTAAAAACGAAAAAAATTGCGGAATGCATTTCTCAAAAAAAAAAAAAAAAAAAATTTATGGAGAATTTTTTTTTTTTCTAATCCTTAATATTTAAATCTCTGGGATTTCGGTTATTTTCAAATTGAGTATTAATGATGTATCTTTAATATTTTTGCAATTTTGGTAATCAGCTTTGCAATTTAGTTCTTTTTTGTGGGATCGCTGACATTGTATTGAACACAATAACATCATATTTTAAAAAAAATATTATACAAAGAAAAAGAATATAACAAATGAAGACTGAAATATGACAACTCAAATACAAACATACAAACATAAAAGACAAAAATTTCAAATTTTTGGTAACTCAATACTCCATAGTGTTAATTTTCGAATAGAGTTAATTTTCAAAGAGGGGGCGATTTTTAATGTATTTTTAACTTGAAATTGCATTTCTAGAAAAGTTATGTGCAATTATATATATTATATATATTTATTACCCATCCATCATGTTCGCCTCCATCACATCCAATAGATGAGTGAAAACTCATTGGTGTACACACTGATGAGCACAGCCTAACATATCGAAACTCTATATACACACAGTACTGAATCCACTAGTAAACTCACGGCTCTACTCCTTTAAAATAGTTTTAAAATATCAAAGAATACATTAATACATGCATGCAATTATATAGATATATATTCAAATAATTTCCAATTACATATATGTAGTTAATCCTCGTTAATTTTGTGTGTTCCTTAACATTATTACTAATATATACCTAGGACAACTAGGTTAAAAGCAAGCCTGACATAGCTATTAATTAGTGATGAATGCATTATAATTAATATCTTTAAACATGCCACCCGACATAATTACATTAGATCATAGATTGAAATTATATTTGATTAATTGACAATAAACAAAAAACACTCTAATCCTAGGTAGGTTGAATCTTTCCAAAGACAGCATCTTACTTTCTTGAGTTGGTTTCGTAATTATTTGGGATAGCCTATTTAAAATATTTTAAAGCCAAAATCTTATTATATTTATACCAAAATTTTCCCATGAATGTAATTTGAAGAATAAAAATACGAATGGCAATCCAAAAAATAAAGAATTTTCAAGTATTTTATTGAAAAAAATACATTAAATTTAAAGTTAAATATAATAAAGCTCCCTCCACAGAAACCAAATTTTCCCGACAGATCATTTCATATCATTTCTGATATCTGGCCCATATATGCTACCTTTTTCTAAAAAAATATTAATATTTCAAAGCCCTAATTAACTGAAAAATATGGTATATACTTTGAAGCTAAATCGTATATTATTCTTTAATTGATCAATTGAATTATAAAAATAAAACAATATCGAATAAATTAAATTAACTGAATCTTTTATATATATATATATATATATATATATATATATATATACATATATATATATAGTTACAAATATAGATATACCTGGAGATGGCTCTTGATGTGTGAAATCTTAAGCCCTTTAACCCCCATCATCTGCATAATCTGCTTCGGAGTTGCTTCTGTAAAATCATGAACAAAAAATTTACAAACTTAGAATACTTAACTGTATGCATATTTTAACTAATTAATAGAACCCAACAATTAATTTTCCAAATTAATCAACTCACTGTATTTGCCACCAAGATTTTGAACTGCTTCGAGGAAGAGGTGATGAAGTTCCGGCGTCCATCGTAACCTCGGAAGGGACGACTTAGTGTATGGCCTTACCCGAATTCTTGGAGAATTATCGTCCATGAAGATAATATGAGAATGAAGAAGTTGAATGAGAAATAATTACGATATCATGATTCCGCATTTAAATGTGTTGTATTTTAAATGAATTTAAGAAAAAGTGAATAAGAATAATGTTATAACAAAGACTTTTTGTGTGCCTGTGTAGACTTTGGGAAACGTAATGAACTCCTGTCTATTATTGACGACCGGGCAAACTTACAATATCTTTACCTCCTCCAACTTAACTTTTTCCTCATTCTCAATTCCTTCAAATTTTTATTTGAGCTCTCTAATCATTTAAATTTTCTAAAATTACCCTCAAATTTCATAATCATGGTACGTGACATTGTTATACCTATTGAGATTGTTTTTAAAGACATATTAGCCCAAAGACATGCAGCTCCAAAAGGTTTTCAGCCTATATATCAGTGATTGATTTTTTTTTTTTGCATTACCAATCATTGTTCTGTAAAATAAATTGAATAGTTTACCAATTGGATCGCAGTGCCGTCGTGTTGTAACCATCGGGTTTTATATACTTCTCATCTTAGACTAACCACGTAGTCTCAATAAATGGTTCTTGACGTAGAATCCCTCAACAGCACCTAACACATGTCTGTTTCCTTTCTTACCTCAAGGTGTATAATAAAGTAGTTTATTTTGAAAATAATACATAAGAGGGGCAATAATCTTTGTTCATTTTATTCAAACATACAAACTATTATTAGATATTAACCTTATGTAGAGGAGGAGAAACTTGTTTAGCTAATTATAATAGCCAGAATACAACACATCAATTAATAAAGAGAAAATATTACAATTTATTTGGAAGAAAATGAAGATGTTGAATGACTCTTTATCTTCCTTTGTCTTAGTATTTTTAGAAATTTTGGTGGATTTCAAATTCGGACTTCAAATATTGTGAGTTATTTTGCCAGTTGTGGCCGACATCTTGTGTGTGGTGGTCCTTTGAACCACTAGTTGGTGGCTTATCTTCTTGGGTGGTTGAGTGGTCTATCTTTCTACTAGTTAGTGTAATCGTGTTTTACTGGTGGTATATCTTTTACCAATGGAGTAGTTGGATAACATATCTGCTTTATCTTTGTCCAAGAATCTTCTGGCTTTATATGGTCCCCGAACAAATTGTTTTTTATATGGTCCTTCACCACTTGGATTTGTCTCCATGTTTAGCTTTCGGTCAGATGTTGGCCGAAAACCTTTCCCGAATTCTAGCCTTTTTTGGTTCGGACTTTCGGGATAGATACTTTCTAACCATCTTCCCACATGAGCCATGTAGTGACCCGTTCCAGAATCACCTACTAATCAGAACTTAAGCATGCAAAATTAACATTTAAAACTGAATCAGGTAAACAGCGGAAAAACAGTAATACAACCCAATCGAATCTGTAAGTACAAAATACTTAAACAACCAGATCGAACTAAATACCAAGAACAAATACCAACAACTACAGGTCAACCTCTGCCAGCTCCCTGTCCACTCCCTCCTGGACCGTCCAACCTGAGACCTGCCCCATCGAATAGGGTGTCCAAAACAGAGATAAACCGAGGACGTGAGCATAAAACGCTCAGCACCGAAAGCATGAGTATACAAGACTATGACATGCATGTATGCAAAATGTACTGGATACCAGGATCTGGGTATATCGAAATAGTGCTCAGGTAAATGACGTCAAGGTATGTAGCACTCTGCGCCGTCGCACCAGGAGGTGGCTCCCATACCAAAATAAACTTGTGGATATACCGGTGACCTGACCACCGTCGGCCAACGGGGTCCAACCATCCACAACAAACGAGGGCTGAGCACCCTCTCAACAGGCTATCTCAAAAATAGTTAGGCTCAACATGATTATGCAAATGCCGCATAATAAACCATGCATCATATGACAGATAATAATGCAACATATAAACATGCAACACATAGTAAAGCATACTCAATCCTGCTATCTCGGATAGTACTTTCGTACCTCAAACCAGTAGATCCTAGCAATCAGTCCTAGAATCAAGTTTGCGTCCGTAGTCAGCCCACTGATGCCGCTAGCTCCCAACTAGAGCACAGCTCCGCTACAAAACCAGTAGCTCCCCGCTAGTGCCTAAACCTCGGGAAAAGACTAGAAACCCATCAGAAACGACTAAAACGCTCTGGAACACTCGGAATTGGCGAGTAACAAATGAAGCCTCGCGCCTCTATTTATAGACAACGATCGGACGATCCGATCCACTTCGGACGATCCGATCCACTGTACACTTCGGACCTTCCGAACCCTTATCGGACGATCCGAACCCTGCATGTCTTCCACGTGTCCAGACACCTGTCTTCGGACGATCCGAACCCTGATCGGACGATCCGAACTCTGCATGTCTTCCACGTGTCCAGCCACCTGTCTTCGGACGATTCGAGCCCTCTTCGGACGATCCGAACCCGCTTCGGACGATCCGAACTCTGTTCGGTCCTTCCGATCCCACCGAAATATAATTAATCCAATAATTAACTCAAATTAGGCATCGGGATACTACAAGCCATGTTACAGAAATTCCAACGAGTTTCTTATCTCTATGTCAACCTGATATTCCACAGAAGAGTACTTTTTTTTTTCAAATAGGTCTTAAGCAAAATTTATTGTTTACCCTATCGTAGTATTTCACAGGAAAGATCCATTTACAAAATTATGATAAAACTTAAATTGAAACTTGATATTGTTTATCTTGGTTAGACAGACACATTGACCTCATGCTCTTCTGGTAAAGATATCATCTTCAATTATTGAAGCAACAATAGGTGTTTTTCTATTGGAGGATCCTTGATAAATTTTTGAGCATTCATATTTGACCTCCTTATTTTGATAAAATGAAAGGCTTCGTGTGAGTCTTTTCCAGCTGGTGTAAGACATTTCCAAGTAGTGTTGTACTGAAAAATTATAGCTCGAAAATGTCTCCTTTGGACAAATATTCTTTGTTTGCCCATGTTTCATGAAAGCTTCCTGGATCAACTTAGGTAATCTTGAAATTTCTGCTACATCAACTTGAATTATTGATTGTCTAATGTCTATTCTGGTTTTCAAAATCTCTCAGTTCTATTGATATACCTGAAATTGAGAAACTGCAAATTCATTATTACCAACCTTAGATATATCTTTGTCTGTATGATGTCAAAGGTTGATCTCTCTCATTTCAATATCCGAGGTAAAGGGTTGACCTGAAGACTCGAGATAAGGATATAGAGTCTTAATTTTTGTTTTGGCCTACTCATTTGGAGATTATCTCGACTTTACACTTGTGCTAGGTATTTGAATATATTGCTCCAGGTTTAGATTCATGTACTCGATAACTCTCTATTTTGGAAACTAGCGGCTTCTCAATGCCTTGAAATATAGGCTTTTGTATTACAATCATAGCTGAGTATAAGCCTGTAAATATCATGTGATTCTCTCAGAGAGCTATGATTGTAAATATCATGCGATTCTCTCAGAGACAATTCTCTTTCGACTTATTATGGCCTACGACCAACTTCTGCATTTAGAGAAGCTTGTTGAATTCGTTTTGAAGCATTTCAAGGTGTTCTCTGAGACGCGTCTGTATTTTTATGATGATATCAATATCACTGCCGGCCATCTCTTGTTAAGAAAATCTAAATGAACATTTTAATGAGATTTAGTAATCATAATATCAAAAATATAATTCTGGCATAAAGCTTGCCACCTTAAGATTTTAGCCTTATCAGGTTTAAATTCAATTTTATTATTTAAGAAAGCTTATATCTTGATATTATATCAACATTCAAATTAAATTGATCCTTTGTTAGTATCAACGTTCAAAGTAAATCCACTGTGAAGGCAAAGAAATCAACTACCTCATCAATCAGTGTAAATTTTAATACGATCTTTTTACTTTGTATATTTTTACTTCGCTTGGATTTACTTCGACAAATATATTTCTACTATTTTTGTTTAACATCTTCGCACAAATCAGGTTTGAAATTTTTTTTTACCGAAAATTTACTACATAATTTTAATTTTTGTGTCGTATTTGTTTTTATGAATTTTATGGTTACAAACCGTCGCTTTTAAACGGCGATTTTTTTAAAAAACACCGTCGCTCTAATAGCGACGGTTTTCTTCAAAAACACCGTCGCTATAATAGTGACGGTGTTTTATATCCGTCGCTTATAATAGCGACGGTCTTTATATTAACCGTCACTATATTAGCGACGGTAGACATAAACACCGTCGCTACTTATAGCGACGAGAGTTGAGAAACGGTCGCTTTGATAGACGACGCTCAATTCAGTTACGGACTGATTAACCGTCGTTAAAACCGTCGCTTTACCTTAAAACCGTCGCTAAATTTTTTTTTTTTTTGTAGTGAATGCTAATAGGGAATATTTTAATTCATGAAACAACTCGTAACGATAATAATGATAATATGCTAAATGTTAATTCAATATATATGAGCACACACACAAACCCAAAAAATAAGACCGCAAATTTTTTAGGTCAAAATCCAACAAATATCGGGTCAGAAACCCTAGTAGAAATTAATAAGTTATGTTTAAATAAATGTATATATACAAATGATAAACATTTCTTGTACGTGCCTATTTCAGTTAAATGGTTGATAAAATACCATATAATCTCACGAGTTCAACGTGTGTTTATTATTATGTTATAGTGATTAAATCCAGCCAATATATTGTAAGTTAAAGTTTACATTTAAATCAATTGAAAGCTTAATTAGGGAATGAAAAGAGAAAGTAATGATGATGTTTTCAAATATAAAATTTTCAAAATTTTAATCTAAAAATTTCAAAAGAATAATGTTTCCTTTTCCAACTAATATATACGATTAATTTAGTCCAAATTCATGTTAAAACCTATATCATAATATATGCACGTTCTTTATTAATAAATATGTCATCTTTGATTTGTGAAAATTTACTCATGCGCCTATAATATTCCTTTGCAGTCACGTCAATAAAAACGGTGCCTAATTTTGGACCCATTCCGTCTGTGTATATTGCAAATATTCAACATTCTTCATACTCAATTATTGAAAACTTATGTTGACAAGAGAAATTAAGCTACTTAATATAATATAATATATACAACATGTTCACATACATATACATTGAAATAGGGGGGAAATTTAAAAATTATCCTATAAGTTAGCCTAAATAAAACTTTAATTTTTTTTTATTACATCAAACCACTTATTCTCAGTGCAACAATTATTTTTGAGCATATTTAGTCCCATTTTTAATCAGAATTGTGACAGATCATCTGCGAAAATGGATTAAATGTGATAAAACCAATTTATTGAATTAAGAGTCCATTTTATTTTTTGTTTTTATCAAGCACTGTGACCAAATTTTAACCTAATAAAGTATCAAAAATCTATATATGCAACTTAGATAACAGATTTAGAATTTTCTCAGTACCCGAAACAACGTTATATTTACTATATTTTATTACTTGTAAAGTTTCAACTATATTATATACTATATTTCTTAATCTATTTTAAGATTCCACGTTTTTTTTCTATTTTATAAATCTATTCACAACTTCTCGGTTAAAAATTACTTTTCATCTATCGTATGTGGTATAAATTATATTTCGTGGATGAAGTAATTCTTGACATATACAATTCTGATCAAAATTATTTTTCCTTTTCAAAAAAAAAAATATATATATATATATATATATATATATAGGCAAAAACTTGTGTGAGACGGTCTCACGGGTCGTAGTTGTGAGACGGATCTCTTATTTGGGTCACCCATGAAAAAGTATTACTTTTTATGCTAAGAGTATTACTTTTTATTGTGAATATGGGTAGGGTTGACCCGTCTCACAGATTATGATCCGTGAGACGGTCTCACATGAGACTCACTCATATATATATATATATATATATATATATATATATATATATATATATATAAACAATATATATAAACACACACACACACAAAAATATATATACATACATATATGCACGGCAATAATAAAGACAGATTGTTGCTTTTGTAAAAATTCTTTGGTATTGTTTGAAATTTTTGACCTCATTTATATTCAATCAACTTGATTGAATTCCTTTTAGGTATCAATTCCCTGCACGTAATGGTTGTTGCACATAACTTGTCATTAAAAAATAAAACTTGAAAATGACAACAATGATTTTTTTATTTAAATATGTATGCTCCATATCGTGGCGAAACCAAGGACCAATGAAATGGCTAATTAAATATTCAGATATTCAGAAATAAAATTTAAAAACCAGAAGAATTCATACTTACTTCCAACAAAATAAAACGTGACCATACATATATGATATACACAATATGTAAAAATTAATCTTTTTTCACTTAAATCCGTATTTATTACAAAACCTACTTTTATATAAAAGTAATATATTTGACTCAAATCAATATATATTACTCAATATTTTTATATTACTCAATATTTCTATATAACATTATTATAAAAAATGATACTTTATATTATTACACAATATTGCTTAATAATATAACTAAACAAAAATGACAATATTACGTTGAAAAATAATATTTGAAACATAAAAATTAATACTTTTCATAAGTATGATCGGGTCAGAGATCCGTCTCACAAAATTATGGATTAAGACGGTCTTACATGAGTTTGGTATAAATTATAAAGTAACCTTTTTCAGTTTTGATTGCTTCCATTGTCAAAAGGTGCAATTTTGATGATTTTGATTTTTTAAATTTTATTTTCAAATTTAATATTACTTCCTAGCTAGCTTCTTTCATGTTGAAAAACTAAAATATAAACAACACACTTGGGGGAATTCTAAGAGTAGGTTGAAATCAACCGAAAGTTACATCACATTGTGTATGTTGCGTTTATAAACTCTAACAATCTTGATTTTGATAATAACAAAACTTGTTATTTTGTTTTTCACATATTTACTCATGTGTGAAATTGCTAAGTTAAGATGGAAGTTGAAACTCGATTATAACCAAACTGAAAATTTGACGAGCTACAGTATTTCATTGATATCTCATAGTTCGTTGATGCAAATGATCAGCACCAAAACTATTGAACCGAAAACTCAATTTGGGGATGAGTACTATTTCAAGCTCGTTGCCCTAAATCAGATGTTCTCCAGACAAACTGATGATTGCAAATAAAATAACAATTAGTTGGGTATGAGATGTTGCGGTATTAGTCAACCTGATAAGCTCGATTATCCAAATGGAATTATTTAGTATGCGTTACGAAACTAAGACAATGATCTATAAATCATCTTCACAAATCAAAGTTTGAACCAGAGTTTAAGATGATGATATACGACGATGAAACTTCCAGTTCTGTACACGTTGAAAGCAGCAAAATGATTTCAACAAATCTCATCAATTTGGTTCATTCAATCTTACAAAACTAGCTGAATGATCAGTCTAGCTGATGAGGCCAACTGACAGCAGACCTCAAAATCATTTAGGCTCGGGAAAAGTGACTAACATGACTAAAATGACCGTTTCAATACCATAAACATTAAGAAAACTTTCCAAATGGTCATATTCATTTTTCTAACGTATATATAACTCTTGGAGTCTATATATACAACAGCTTGAAGATCAAATACAAGTTTTGGAAAGGGATTCAAATCATGGGTAACTTACAAGGAGAGATTTGCTAGAATGAGAGCAAGACAAGTGAAACGTCTACTACTCGTTTTTAAATATATATATATATATATATAAATATATATATATATATTGACATCATTTAAAATATATCAACCAATTATTATTGAAAATTCAAAAGAACGCATCAGCTAGTTCAACCATCAAGTCCTCCATCAATATCATGATTACCTTCATCGATCACACCTAGTGAGTGTATTGACTCAGAAAATCTTAATCATGGTTGAATGACCTCGATTTTTTTTTTCTGACCATAAATTCTAAAATACTAAATAAATAAAACACTTAATATTTCTAACAATCATAATAAATTCACAATTTAGCATTAACCAAAACTTCATAAATTGACCTTTGAAAAGATCACTAACAATAAAAATAAAGCATAAGAATGTCTCTAATAAAAATCATTAACATAATCTTTAAATTTTTAATCTGACAAGCTAGTGCGGAAATATAAAGGTCATCGGGTGTGTACTGCTGCACTCGATTGACTCAATCGTCACCGCCTCCAAAAATCATCAAATCATGCATCATACAAACCTAGTGAGTCTAAAGATTAGCATGTTCTAAACATTGATAGCAACTAATATATATACAATCACATGCATTAAAAATCATGCTTTTATTTAAATAATCTTTTAATCATAAATAATCCATTAAAAATCATTTGAGCATAAATAAATCATTTAAAAATAACTTTAATCATCATCATAAATGATATATCACAAAAATCATTTTAATCATAAGCTTCCAATCATATAACATTTTTGGGTGAAGTTTGATACTTGAAAGTGACTAGCTTTTATCCTTCGGTCGACTGATCAGTCTTTAGGTCCACATGGTCCATGGGGACAGGCACTGCCATAGAAATACGATATTTGAGCTCCCTCTGGAGCCTTTTCCCATAAACGGGCTCTCTATGAGGCCTTTTCCCTCATGAAATCTCCATAAATAAAATTGTAAGTTCACCGTTCCTTCTTAAAACGGATCCCCCACCAATGGTAAGTTCACTGTTCCTTCTTAAAACGGATCCCCCACCTATCCTCTTTGTCACAGTCAATTCACATTCCTCGAAATTTTTTTCATTTTCTTTAAAAAAACCATAAAATAGCACAACTTTCCAAAAATAGCATTTTAGACAGTAAAAATTGCAGAACTTTTCCAAAAATCGTAATAATACATATTATCATAAAAATCATCATTTTAAATCATATAATATCATTTAACATGCGTTATAATCCTTCGGGACGCTGCCAAGCGTTTACGTATTTTCTAGGTGTAAAATACCGTTTTGCCTCTAGATGTAAAAATTCTCGAATTTATCTTTTTATCACTTTTAATGGCATAAGATTATTCTAAATAATTATTTAAGTTTAAATATAATTTTTTCATAATTTTATAAAGCTTAAAGCTAGTCTTTTCAATTAATTATTTAATTAGCATTTCTTGCGGCGATAAAATCCCGGATAAATTCAAAACTCAATATTTTGATCCCAAATTTTAAACATAACATTTTTATTATTTATTCTACCCTTCCAAGTCATGAGCCACCCCCGTGGACCCATGGATTCAATTTTAGTCTTATTATTTTCAAAATTGACACATATAAGGACACACCGAGCCATCTCCCAAAATACTTGAGCCTTGCCCGAGCCACCTCGAGAAAAACCCTAGCCAATCCACCTAGGGAGTCTACTGACCAAGCCTAGCCCAAAGAACCAGCCCCTAGCATGCTCAAACCTTGCTGAAACCAAACCCAAAATCTGTATGTGTTGTGCGTGAGTCTACTTGGTGCCATAAGACTCTTATCTAGTCTAGGAGCCACCATCGAGCCACACGATCCTAACCTTCCTTGGACCATGCCAAGACCCTACCCAGACAACCCCCAGCCCTGGACCCCACGCACGAAGCACTTGCATCAGTAAACATCATGCACGTTCCATCCCCTGCGCCCCCACGTTTTGCTCTGCCCTCGCTGGACCAAGCCACACCCCTGGACCCAGACCTTCCTACCCCTCACTGGACCATCCCGAGACATCACCCAGACCACCTAGCCAGGCCCCAAACCAAGCCGTAGCCCCCTGTGTAAAGGCCCGAAATTCGTATTCGTAATTTTGCGGAATTATTTAAAATTTTTCTCTTTAAATAAATAACATGCATCATTTATAAAATAAACTGATAAATAGATTTAACTTTAAAATAACAGCGGAAGTAAATATTGTGTTCAAAACCACAACTTAAAAATAATTCAACATATTAAAAACTGAGTTTGAACATAAAAAAATATATGATGAAATGTGAGGTCCTCCACTACTACAAAAACGCCAAACGACAACGGATTTTATCCGTTGTCGTTGGCCATTTAAAACTGTTGTAATTGAGGGTGTTGTTGAAAGTGTCTTCAACGACAACGGTTTTAAACCGTTGTCTTTTCTACCAACGACAACGGTTTTGCAACGGTGTTAAACCGTTGTATTTTCTACCAACGACAACGATTTTGCAAGGGTTTAAAACCGTTGTCTTTTATACCAACTACAACGGTTTTGCAACGATAGAATGAGAAAAATGCAATTACAATTCGCGACGGTTTTGAAAACTGTCGCAAATGAAAACCGTAGTCGTAGCTGCATTTTGCGACGGTTTTTTAGCCGTTGCAAATATTTGTTGCGACAGTTTTAAAAACTATCGCAAATTCCATTTGCGACGGAATAACAATGTAACCCGTCGCTAAATGTAGCGACAGTATTCATGTGGCAAGACTGTCGCTCGACCTCATCAGTACAAAATCACGAACGGAAAAAAACACGACCTTCCTAACTCATTTAGGTACTGTCCTGCCCAAGGCCATAGGCTAAAAGCCAAACAAGAACTCAAATATGACCTCTGAACCGAAGCCATGCTGCTGTCATAACACAGTGGCAGCAGCTGTGCTTGTTTGATCAATTTATGAAACCAATGGCCCTTGGGGCTTGAACAACCGACCAGAGTCTCTTACCAACATCCTAAGGTGTGGCGTGAACCATGGATAAGGGCACTAGGCCAACCACAATCCAAGCACACACCTAGGACAACACAAAGTTCAAACCGAGAACACCTAAAAATTCTGTACTGGTATGTCTCAATTGTCTGCTGTCTTGCATCGTTCCAATAGCTATATGATCGACCAGGGCTCGATCTAGACATAATGAGGTATTGTGTGAACTATGGCTAAGGGCTAAAAAGACAACCACCATCCACTCAAACCCCAAAAGCCGAAGCTTCACTCACAAAGAAAATGGAAAAATCGAAGAGCACTTGTGTCGTTGTTTTAAAATTTTGATGTATCCGTGAACCAAGTCTTGAAAGGCCATTTTGTCACGTCCTAGACATGCTAAGGGAGGGTTCTAACCATGGCTACTGTCCATAGGATAGCTACGGTCTGAATACTCACCTTAACCAACCGAGTAACGACCCCTCGGCTCAATTTGCTACAACCGAGAATTTGTTGCTGTCAAATCTGTATCTTGAGTGTATGGGCTCGAACAAATGAACCAGTAACACCCTAACACACTCTAAATCATGCCTAGATGCAGCCTTGAGTGTCTGGAACCGAACCACTTCCTGTAACCAACAAAAACAATCCAACATTGAGGAACAAAGCCATGGCCGAGAGGAGCTGCACAACATTTCTTTGCAAGTTACTGTCATCTTCGATTTTGCTCCTGAAATCATGAACATAGAATGTTTTAAAATATCTATAGGACTTGATTGAAAAGTAAATGAACAATATATACATGCCTTGAAGATTTGTTTTGAATAAAACAAAGCAATACGAAGAACACGGTGCGGTGGAGACGGAGTGGTATTTTCTTAATTATTTTTCCTGCTGGTAGCACATTATTTCTAGCTGTTGTTTCTCTAAAATTTTCGAAGGTAAGGAGGGGCAGTAAGGCTAAGTAATGCAGGTGAAGGTTACAAATTAAATGAGTCAAGAATGCATTTAGATGGAAGTTTCATGTGAGTGGTTGAATGGCAATAGGAAATGACTCTTTTCCCTTTCTAGTTGCACGAGATGTGAGGGATTGACATTCTAGATTAGTGGGTTGGGGAAAGTTATGTGGATAATGGCGCTTGTATTATCACTAATTGGTGAGTTAAAGGTGAGGGAAAATTATTATTCCATAAAAGCTAATGAGAGGTGATAAGAATGGGGAGTTGCCAAAAATATAAGGATTGATCTAAGGGGGTGGCCGAAATTTTTCAACAAAAATGAAGGTAAAATATTGCTTAAATTTAGGGTAACAATTTCTTGCATGGCATGGCTTAGTCTAAAAGTTAATTAATAAAATGTTAGGTTATAATTTTTTGAATATATTAGGACTAGATTAATTTATCTCAATTGGTTAATCATTTTAATTTAGGCTTTTAACTAAATATTGGACATAGTAGAACTTAATTAATAACTTAATTCCAATTAACTTAATAAAACTTAAAACATTCTTTAACATTAAAATAAATTATTCCTTGGCTTAAATTAAATTTAAGAATATTTTCTTATTATTAATTTTATCTCAATACACCAACTCCAGTCCGGCCTCTCTTATTTAACCGAAAAGATAAAACTAAACTTCTACGTTAAAATAAATCATGAATTAACAAATAAATTAAAATGAATTAAACACTACATAAATATATATAAAAAATTATTTTTAATTTAAATAATAGCAATTATGCATGACTTATATGTAATATGACTTATCGGGTTCTATAACTCTCCCTCCCTTAAAAGAAATTTCGTCCTCGAAATTAAAACTTACCGAATAACTCGGGGTATCGACTCTTCATCTCTGGCTCAGATTCCCACGTAGCTTCTTCCTCCGAATGATTAAACCACTTAACCTTCACTAGCTTCACTAGTTTGTTCTGAAGCCTTTTCTCCTGTCTGTCTAAGATTTGCACTGGCTTTTCTTCATAAGACAGGTTCGGAGTGAGCTGCAACGGTTCGAAGTTCAAGACATGCGAAGGATTCGCCATGTACTTCCTCAGCATAGAGACATGGAACACGTTGTGTACTCCGGCCAGATTCGGCGGAAGAGCAACACGATAAGCTAACGTCCCAACCCTGTCGAGGATCTCAAATGGTCCAATGAATCTCCGACTAAGCTTTCCTTTCTTCCCGAACCGCATGACACCTTTCATAGGTGCTATCTTCACGAAAACATGGTCCCCAACGGCAAACTCTAGATCTCTCCTCCTCTGATCCGCATAACTCTTCTGTCGAATCTGAGCAGTCCTCATTCTATCACGGATCTTTACTACTACGTCGGCAGTCTGCTGAATAATATCTGGACCCAATTCTGATCATTCCCCTACTTCATCCCAATGAATATACGATCTACACTTACGACCGTACAGTGCTTCATATGAAGCCATACCTATAGACGACTGAAAACTGTTGTTATAGGTAAATTCCACCAATGGCAACTTCGACTCCCAACTCCCTGAGAAATCGATGAAGCATGCACGGAGAACCTCCAAAATCTGGATAACTCTCTTTGACTGCCCATCTGTCCGAGGGTGGAAAGCTGTGCTAAACAACAACTTCGTACCCACCGCTGAATGAAAACTCTTCCAAAATGAGGAAGTTAATCTAGGATCTCGGTAAGACACTATAGAAATGGGAATACCATGAAGTCTGACTATCTCTCGGATATACAACTCTGCATTCTGAATCATGGTGAAAGTCGTCTTAATAGGCAAGAAGTACGCTGATTTGGTAAGACGATCAACAATCACCCAGATAGCATTAGACCCTCTGCATGACTTTGGCAAACCGACCACGAAGTCCATGGTAATATTCTCCCACTTCCAATCGGGAATAAGAAGAGGCTTGAGCAAGCCTAACGGTCTCTGACGTTCCGCTTTCACTAGCTGACACGTCAGACACTCGGATACAAAACGTCTGATGTCCTTCTTCATCCCGGGCCACCAATACAACAACTGCAGATCTTTGTACATCTTCGTGCTCCCAGGATGAATAGAGTACGGCGACATGTGGGCCTCAGATAGAATATCCGCTCGAATAGAACCGCCGCTAGGAACCCACATCTTGTCTCGATATCTCACAATACCGTCGCTAACTGTGTACAAGATACTGCCATTGGCCTCATCTCTTTGTCTCCACTTCGTCAACTGCTCATCTGCTGGCTGCCCACCGCGAATACGGTCTAGAAGAGAGGACTGAATCGCCAACGTAGATAGATGGGGAACTCTACCTTGAGGACATGTCTCTAGATCAAATCTCTGTATCTCAAACTGAAGAGATATCTGAATCACCATATGAGCAATCACTGCGACTTTTCTGCTCAACGCATCCACAACTATATTAGCTTTGCCAGGGTAGTAGCTCATTTCACAGTCATAGTCCTTCACTAGCTCCAACCAACGCCTCTGACGCATATTCAGCTCTTTCTGAGTAAAGAAGTACTTGAGGCTCTTATGGTCGGTAAAGATCTTGCACTTTTATCCATACAAATAATGCCTCCAAATCTTTAAGGCAAATACCAAGGCTGCCAACTCTAGATCGTTATTAGGGTAATTCTTCTCATGGGTTTTCAACTGCTGAGAAGCATACGCTATCACCTTCCCATGCTGCATCAAAACTGCGCCTAAACCGAGTTTCGAAGCATCGGTATACAAAACAAAATCTCTGGGTCATGAAGACATGGCCAATACTGGTGCTGAAATAAGAGTTTGTTTTAAAGTATCGAAGCTCTTCTGACACTCATCGCTCCGCACATACTTAGCATTCTTCTTTGTCAATTACGTGAGTGGAACTGCGATAGAGGAGAATCCCTGAATAAACTTCCGATAGTATCCTGTTAACCCAAGGAAACTACGGATCTCTGATGCATTTTGCGACACAACCCAATCTCTTACTGCTGCAACTTTCGCTGGGTCTACCTCAATACCGCTGCTAGAAACGAAGTGTCCTAAGAACGCCACCTTCTCTAACCAGAACTCGTATTTACTGAACTTCGCGAATAGCTTGTTCTTTTGCAAGGTCTACAAAACTGCGGTAAGATGTCTGCTGTGCTCCTCATGATTCTTTGAGTGGACGAGAATGTCGTCTATGAATACTATCACGAACTGATCAAGATACGGCTGAAATATGTGATTCATGAGATCCATGAAGATCGCTGGCGCATTCGTCAAACCGAACGGCATCACAAGGAATTCGAAGTGGCCACAACGAGTCCTAAAAGCAGTCTTGAGAACATCGGCGTCTTTCAACCTCAACTGTGATAACCAAAACACAGGTCAATCTTTGAGAATACTGAAGCTCCCTGAAACTGATCAAATAAATCTTCAATCCTCGGAAGTGGGTATTTGTTCTTCACTGTAACCCTGTTCAATTCCCGGTAATCAATGCAGAGCCTCATCGACCATCCTTCTTCTTCACAAATAAGGCTGGCGCGCCCCATGGTGAAAAACTCAGGCGAATGAACTCCTTGTCAAGAAGTTCCTGAATTTTCTTCTTGAGTTCTGCCATCTCTTTCGGTGCTAATCGGTACGGTTCTTTTGAAATCGGTGCGGTACGTGGCATAAGCTCAATAGAAAACTCCACATCTCGCACAGGTGGCATACCAGAGACATCATAAGGAAAATAGTCTAGAAAGTCTCTGACAATTGGGACATCGGAGGCTGACTGACTGGGTGCTTCGGGAACAGATACAAAAGTCGCTAAAAATGCTCGACACCTCTATGCATGAGCTTCCTAGCCTGGACAAAAGATATTATACGCGGTAAATGAAAGTACCTATCTGGCTCGAATAAGAACTGCTCTCTTCCAAGCGGTCGGACTAGAACAGATCTCCTCTAGAAGTCAATCAAAACCCTGTTCCTTAATAGCCAATCCATACCCAGAATGATGTCAAACTCTGGCATCGGCAATACGATAAGATCCGCATAAACAAGGTTACCATGAAGTTCGAGATCTATGTCTCGGATCACATTAGTAGCTGTAAGCTCCTCTCTAGAAGGCAGTACTACTGAATACGCTATATCTAGCCCAATGGTCTTGCCCTTGAGGAAATTTACAAAGGTCTCTGAAATGAACGAATGAGTAGCCCCTGAATCTATCAAGGCATTTGTAGCTGAACCAGCTATAAAAATTCTCCCTGAAAGGTTGAAACATCATGATGAACCCAATAATTACCAGAACTAAACTTATAGACATGCGAAGATCAAAGTTTTCTAGACTAAATTCCCGAAAATAGCACTGACTAGAACATGCAATCCTATCACAGATTCTAATTTCAAAATATTAACCCGAAACATTAAATTTCAAATACCACTTAAAGCTTTAAGATACCTGTCAAGAGCATCGTCTTCGGGTTTGTCTCCGCTGCATCGATAGCAAAAACTCTGCCTTGGGTAGGCAGACTCCCCTGAGGCAATTCTTCAGTAAGTGGTCCGGACCACCACACTTGTAGCATTTCCCCAAACCATACATACAAGCTCCAGTATGGCGGCGTGTGCACTTAGCACATACTGGATACTCCGAGGTCCTCGAGACTACGCGTCCCTGCTGCTACTGTCCTATGTTCCTGGATGGGCCGTGGAAATGCTTCTTACTCTGATGCTGCTGATGAGGAGGGTGGTGCGGTGCCTGAATCGGTCGCTTACCATGGCGATCTCTCTCAATATCATTCTGATCCTGCTCTGTAGCTAGAGCTCTGGAGACAACGACATCATAGGTAGTAGGGCCAGCCACCCTAACATCACGGCGCAAGATCGGCCGCATACCATCCAAATAGTGTCTCATCTTGGCACCAACATCATTGGCAATCAGGGGCACAAAATGGCAACCCCTCTCAAACTTATGGATAAACTCCGTAACAGTCATGTCTCCCTGCCTCAGGGTCATAAATTCCCTGGTCAACCTGGAACGCACCTTGTCAGTAAAATATTTAGAGTAGAATACCTCTGTAAAGCGCGTCCAGCTCAGAGTGGCCAAATTCAAGGCTACAGATGCTCCTTCCCACCACAAGCGGGCGTCTCCTCCAAACAGATAGGTCGCACAACGAACTCTATTCTCATCTCTAAGCCCCATGAATTCGAAGATAACCTCAAGGGACTTAATCCAGCCTTCGGCAATCATAGGATCTGTCGTCCCTGAAAACTCCTTTGGTCTCATCTTCATGAATCTCTCACAAATAGCAACAGGCCCCGTCAGCCTGGCTACTCCAGCGTTGTTTCCCGCAAACTATGCGAAGAACTAAGTCATCCCAGCTAACATCTGGGCATTCATGTCCGGTGGAAGGGGTGAAGATACATTTCTCTCCTGCCTATGATCCTCACCGTCCTCTTGGCGATGTTCATCACATCCCGCGCCATCGTGGATGCGTCTAGGAGGCATATTGTTCCATATATACAACACATACGTAACGAACATGCATAACTATATTATTTCTTTAAATTTAAATAAATACTACAT
Organism: Primulina eburnea; assembly: GCF_022965805.1. Classification (NCBI taxonomy): domain Eukaryota; kingdom Viridiplantae; phylum Streptophyta; class Magnoliopsida; order Lamiales; family Gesneriaceae; genus Primulina; species Primulina eburnea. The sequence continues at coordinate 181,857 of NW_027331346.1, forward strand.
AATCATAATCTTGACATAAAACGTTTCATGAAAACATGCTGTTAAAATATTTCATGCTTTAAAAGAAATGCGTAAACGTAAAACTTACAGACCGATGTGACTTTATGAGCTTCTCGAGATCAGTAGTAGTACAACCTTTTACAAGAACATAGGCTCTGATACCACCTGTAAATGCCCGAAATTCGTATTCGTAATTTTGCGGAATTATTTAAAAATTTTCTCTTTAAATAAATAACATGCATCATTTATAAAATAAACTGATAAATAGATTTAACTTTAAAATAAAAGTGGAAGTAAATATTGTGTTCAAAACTACAACTTAGAAATAATTCAACATATTAAAAAATGAGTTTGAACATAAAAAAATAAATGATGAAATGTGAGGACCTCGGATTCCTACTACTGCTGACCCAAGCTAGCTCACTAGTCCCCGCCCAAGGTCTCGACCTCATCAATACTAACAAAAATCAAGTCTAGTGAGTCAAAAGACTCAACATGCATATATCGTGAATAACGAGTAAAAATATCATAAGATCGTAGGCAACGTAAAAATATCGTATCGTAAAGCGTAAGGTGAAAATCGTATCATGAGTAATTATAAATACTTGCATATCTGGAAATCATACATAAAAGATTTTCTCGATAGAGCCCTGTCATAAAAATACCATATCGAAATTTTTCTAGTAGAGATAATGTTTAACGCAAGTGGCCCATAACATAACATGAACGTCTGATCAGACTAAAGCACATTATACTGGGCGGTATAGATAACCACAGTCCTTGGACTGGATGTCCGTACCCATACATAAACATAAACCGGTCGTAAGTCACCGGGTGGAGAGATCCCATAAGCGTGAGGTGGCCACAAGACATATCACATATATCTAAAAAAAACATTTTATATTTTATACACGTAATATAATTATAACCCTGTTGTTTATTTTTATTTTTGAATGAGTTGGATCGTCCTCAGGCTTGCTGCGACCTAATCTTAACATGATAAAACATGCAAATAATCTCAACTTGGCAAAAACTTCATATCCGAGCCAAAAACGAGATAAACTCGACCAACAAACTAATTTTCAACCATGACTCCGCACCAACCCGAACCAAGATCGAACCATCATTTACTCATGATCAAAATGCACCTAACATGATGAAGTAATATTCCTAATAACTGTAATGCACGAAAATAGTGAATGGAGGCAAAATCATGAAACGCTCTTTCTAGAGTCACTTTGGCACATTGCACCGTAAATTCTTGTACGAGCTCTAAACTTGACCAAATCACGAACGGACAAAAACATGACCTTCCTAACTCATTTAGGTACTGTCCAGTCCAAGGCCATAGGCCAAAAGCCAAACAAGAACTCAAACATGACCTCTGAACCGAAGCCATGCTGCTGTCATAACACAGTGGCAGCAGTTGTGCTTGTTTGATCAATTTATGAAACCAATTGCCCTTGGGGCTTGAACCACCGACCAGAATCTCTTACCAACATCCTAAGGTGTCGGGTGAACCATGGCTAAGGGCACTAGGCCAACACAATCCAAGCAAACACCTAGGACAACACAAAGTTCAAACCGAGAACACCTAAAAATTCTGTACTGTGATATCTCAAATTGTCTGCTGTCTTGCATCGTTCCAATGGCCATATGATCGACCAGGGCTCGATCTAGACATGATGAGGTACTGTGTGAACCATGGATAAGGGCTAAAAATCCAACCACCATCCACTCAAACCCCAAAAGCCGAAGCTTCACTCACAAAGGAAATGGAAAAATCGAAGAGCACTTGTGTTGTTGTTTTAAAATTTTGATGTATACGTGAACCAAGTCTTGAAAGGCCATTTTGTCACGTCCCAGACATGCTAAGGGAGCGTTCTAACCATGGATACTGTCCATAGGACAGCTACGATCCGAATACTCACCTTAACCAACCGAGTAACAACCCCTCGGCTCAATTTGCTACAACCGATAATTTGTTGCTGTCAAATCTGTATCTTGAGTGTATGGGCTCGAAAAAATGAACCAATAACACCCTAACGCACTCTAAATCATGACTAGATGCATCCTTGAGTGCCTGGAACCGAACCACTTCCTGTAACCAACAAAAACAATCCAACATTGAGGAACAAAGCCATGGCCGAGAGGAGCTGCACAACATTTCTTTGCAAGTTGCTGTCATCTTCGATTTTGCTCCTTTAAATCATGAACATAGAATGTTTTAAAATATATATAGGACTTGATTGAAGAGTAAATGAACAATATATACATGTCTGGAAGATTTGTTTTGAATAAAACAAAGCAATATGACGAACACGGCGCGGCGGAGACACAGTGGTATTTTCTTTATTATTTTTCCTGCTGGTAACACACGATTTCTAGCTGTTGTTTCTCTGAAATTTTCTAAGGTAAGGAAGGGGAGGAAGGCTAGGTAATGAAGGTGATGGTTACAAATTAAATGAGTCAAGAATGAATTTAGATGGAAGTTTCACGTGAGGGGTTGAATGACAATAGGAAATTATTCTTTTCCCTTTCTAGTTGCACGAGATATGAGAGATTGACATTCTAGATTAGTGGGTTGGGGAAAGTTTTGTGGATAATGGTGCTAGTATTATCACTAATTGGTGAGTTAAAGGTGAGGGAAATTTATTATTCCGTAAAAGCTATTGAGAGGTGATAAGAATGGGGAGTTGCCAAAAATATAAGGATTGATCTTAGGGGCGGCCGAAATTTGTCAACAAAAATGAAGGTAAAATATTGCTTCAATCTTGTATTTTAATTTCATAAAGTTTTAAACACCCATTAAATATTTTAGTAGATTAGTAAATCAGATTAGGGTAACAAATTTTTGCATGGCATGGCTTAGTCTCAAGGACCCTTTTAGTATCAATCGCATTCTCATCCAATTCATTATCTTGTTCTCTGCTAATTGAATTATCAACCGTGTCTTAAACCTGTGCAACTATGTTTTTGTTTGAAACAAAGTACTTGTTGATATCTACAGCTTGACTTTGAATCATTTCTTCAATCTTTAGCTTTCTTTTTTGAGACCCAGACATATACTTAAGAGGCACGATTTACCTAAGAATTTAAAAAAATAAAGAACAGACTACATCAAGACCAATATGTTAAAGAAAGATAAAGAGAGAAACATCAGAAAATAAAGCAAACGAATAGATAAATAATATCAATAACCTCAAAAACTTGGGTTATATTCATTACGGACTCCTACAAACGGATGAGTAATAATGATAAACAAATAATAAGGGGAAAAAGGTATATGCCCTACAAGTTCATAATAAGTCCTCCAATTTCCAGTGAACACATCTTCATGCTAACCATCAATTTCCCCAGGCGTTTATATATTCTAGATTACACTTCAGCGAACAAGGAGAATTTCCTCCATTATCTACAGCCTATATCAAGACGATTCTCACAAGTCCCAACTGAGATTACTCATTCAACTTATGCTTCTAGCAAGTTAAAGTAAAGAGCCAATGATTCAAGAAACTAAAAGCATGATCTTCACCCAAAAAGTTCATAGAGAATCCTGACTTAATGAGACAGAGAGTGAATCATACAGTTTTGACTCCAATACATTACAAATTCAGAGCAAGCTACTCGTGAATTGCCTCAAGAAATCATGGTAAATTTTGGATGCAAGGCTATCATCTACACGCGTCAAACAAAACCCAGAAATCATGCGAAATAAAACTCAACTTGTAAAGAAATTCCATTTAAATCATAAAACTACAAACCTAAATCAAATATATAAATAGATATCAAATTATTCAATAGCAAGATTAGGGGGGAAAGCATTAAAAAACAAATTATTACTGTACATAACATTAATACACTTACAAGCGTGAGGCTGGTGAGCAACTGATGTTGGAGTCGAAGATGGAGAAGACCGAAGATGAAGGATAGAAGAGTGGAGTGGTGAAAAGCAATTTTACAGGCTTTTATTTGATATTTTATTGATTCTTTAAATTTTAATATTTATAAATTTAAAAAAAAACTATTATATATATATATATATATATATATATATATATAATAATAATTTTTTTTTTAAATTTTTGGGCCCCAAAAAATATGGGCCTGAGTCATTGGACTCTTATTGTAGTGCCCAAATTCAGTACACGTATAATCCATGTATTTATTTAATTAGTAAATCATTTAATTAATTTTAAAATGAGTTTTAAGCCATGCATGATTTATTTGAATGCATTATTTTAAATTATTTATGTTTATGTGATGCACGTTAAAATGTTTTTCGAGTTTCATGTTTCAGGCGATCATTCGAGGCGGGATTGAGGAAAAGACCCGGCGACGTTTGTGGAAACTTTATTGGGGTGTTTTGTTTTTAAATTTGAAAGGGGCATTTGTTTTAATGATTTGTTTAGTTTCAGTATTTTAAAGCCTAAATTATTTAATTAGTTATTTTAGAATTTTGAAACCTTTAAAGTTTATCAATTTTGTGTGCTTTGTTTTAAATAAGGGACTTTACCTAGTAGTGGGAATTAACATTTTTTTTATAATATTCTAATTAGCACTACAATTAGCATTGTCAATTAATCAATTAGCGAATCATTCCCCCTAATCTAATTCAAAACTCACGCACACCCATATCTATACGTACACTAAAAACGTATTACACACACACACAAAACCGTTTTCCACACAACACACTTACACATCCATATCTTTTCATATTTTGGAGAGCTAAAGTTTAGGGTTCTACCTTTATCAGCAGCCGCCCCCTTCCTCTAAATTCCAGCAAGGTTTTGTGAGTTTTCTTCAAAGAAAAATTGCGCCACGTTCGTCCCGGATCAAGCCTCGCTCCGTTCCCGCGTCGGTGTCTCCGTTTCGGTAACGTTTATCATCAAAAGGCACGTATATTCTGTTCTTGATGCATCAATCATGTCATATTATGCGTGCGTTGTTATTTATGCGTAAAACCATGAGTACGAGGTGTAGAAGTTTGAGCAATTGTGTTGGGATCACTTTTGAAACCATCTTAGGGATCCAAAAATCACGTTTTACTGTTCTGGTTGAAACTGCGAATTTTCAGTCGAGATTTTGAGAAAACTTTCACTAGAAAATTGTAGAACTTTTCGATGCCTTCGATTTGATATAAAATTCGGGATTTTTGGGTGAAAATTGAGTGAGTTATGGTGTTTTTCGTGGGACTGCTCAAACTGCGACTTTTACGAAAATTGTGTTCTTGAAGTTTATATGTTGCAGGCTTCGTTGGGGATCGACGGGCGATCGTTGCTGCGTTTAGGTATGGTTAGCATGTTGTTAAGATGATTATTGCGATTTCGTTTCGTGTCGTTAGGCACTTGAGAGATTGAATGGGCGCATAAATCGTGTTGTTGTCAAAAGTTGCGCTCACGGGTTTATTGGGTTGCTTGTGACATGTGGGTGTTTTTGGGCAATAGTATAGGCTTGATTCAAAGACATAGTAGCCTAAGATGGTCTCGTGGTGTCGATTGTTAGCCCGAGTAAGCGAGTCTAGAGTGTAAAGCATAACATGTACAGAAACCTTCGTAAGTTCGCGGTCACAACAGGTACACGGACCCAAGCACGGGGTCCGTGCATTTGTTCTTTCCAAAGTGTCAGTTTACCGAGTCTACACGAACCTTTTGACGGACCCTGACACGGGGTCCGTGCCCCTTCCTTTCTGCCCGACACATTTTACAGAGTCTACACGGACACCTACACGGACCAAAGCACGGGGTCCGTGTCTCCCCTTTTCTACACACGCATTTTTCAGTACCTACACGGACTCGGAGCCGGACCTGGGCACGGGGTCCGTGTACTTCATATTTTGGGAAATAATTATGGTATGCTTTGAGGTTTGAGGTCAAGGTTTAGTACAATGATTTACAAGGTCGAGTCATGGGGACTCTAGAACGTCCTAAGGAATTGATTGAACTCGTAAGGGAGCATGATTACTTATACGAGTTAAGAAGGTTAAATCATGGTCAATATGTGCAGCAAGGGCCCCGAGCAAGGCCCAACGAACCCCACAACGCCAAGTAAGTAAGTCTGACGTGCAAGAAAATATTTTATGTTTTTGAGGTATGCTAAATATCTTGTGACCAAATTATGTTTAGGATTGGAAAGCGTTAAATTATGAACGGGTACCAATCCGCCCGTTAAATTATGAACGGGTTAGATCGAGTTTGGAAAGCGTTAAATTATGAACGGGGACAAACCAGCCCGTTAAATTATGAACGGTGATCTCATGTATGTGGCAGTGGATACGTCCCTGTCAGCCCTGATCAGATCTCATGTCTGATCAGGCATTTATTATGTTACGGGTCACTTGCTTTGAAACATGCCTCTACGCAAAATGATGAAGTTATGTATGTTCTAGTATGCAGTATGTTTATGACAAGTTTTCACGTTATGGCACGTCTATGTTATGTACGTATGTTCAAGTTTTAGTACGCAAATTCATGTTCAAGTATGCATTTTCTATTTTAAAGTTGCATGCGGTTTTATTATGTAGTACTCGCTACTTCCCAGTTTATACGTGTTGAGTCTTTAGTGTAACGAACTGTACTTTTACTACTTAAAATTTGCGGAAAAAATAAAAATTTTCTTGAGTGCGAAAATAAAGTCAATACGGTCGTCACTACATCATCCATTCACCGATAAAATTTTGTTAAAAGATAAGCTTGCTCAAATCATCTCGCACCAGCAAAAAATCAGAGTATAAATATTCTCATGCTTAAAATCTTTAAAATAACGTGGGCGGTCCTCGGGTCTAGCCTCCCGCTCAGTCCAAGTCTGCCCTTTGGTCGCCACCTCCCGTCTCCTCAACAACATACTTACCTGCATCGACCAAGTCTAGTGAGTCTAAAGACTCAACACGTATAAACTGGAAATAACGAGTAATACGTAATAAAACCACATGCAACTTGAAAATATGACATACATACTTGAAACTTGAACTTGTCATAAAATTGAACATACGTGCATACATACTTAGACGTGCCATCAACATAAACTTTCTTAAACATGCTGCATACTTAAACATACTTGAACATACATACTTCATCATTTTGCGTAGAGGATGTTTCAAAGCAAGTGACCCATACATAATAAACGCCTGATCAGACAAACCACAGTACTTGGCCGACATGGACGTATCCACTGCCACATACATGAGATCCCCGTTCATAATTTAACGGGCTGGTTGGTCCCCGTTCATAATTTAACGCTTTCCAACCACGATCTAACCCGTTCATAATTTAACGGGGTGGAGAGGTCCTCGGCCACGTTCACCGACTTCCAAACCCATTCATAATTTGGTCACAAGACAATTAGCATACCTCAAAAATTTAAAATATTTTCTTGCAAGTCAACATACTTACTTGGCGTTGAGGGATTCGTTGGACTTCGACTGGGGCCGTCGCTGCTGCACATACTAACATGAATCTGCATACTTAACTTGCATAGCTTAGACGTATCAATCATACTTACTTATAAGTTCATTCAATTCCTTAGGACGTTCTAAAATTCCCATGACTCGACCTCGTAAATCATTGTACTAAACCATGACGTCAAACCTCAAAGCATACTATAAGATTTTCCCCAAAATATGAAGGACACGGACCCCGTGCCCAGGTCCGGCCCCGGGTCCGTGTAGGCTCGGTAAAATGTGTGCGAAGGAAAAGGGGAGGCACGGACCCCGTACTAAGATCCGGGTACAGGTCCGTGTACTCACTGTAATGGCGCACCAAGGGAAAAACAAAGACACAGACCCCATGCCAGGGTCCGTGCTCGGGTCCGTGTACCTGCGGGACAAGCGAAGTTACGAAAATTCTGTACATGTTTTGTTTAACGCTCTCGACTCGATTGTACGGATTATGAGTGGACACCTCGAGACCCATCCTAGCTTTCCATAACATCAAAACACATTCGTATAGACTCCCAAAGCAACGATGTTCACCTTACGACACATATCATTCAAAAACGTGACAATTGACACCGAATCGTTTCCTACGACTTCTAATTAATCCAGTGCCTGTCGACATGAAACAAAACCTCAATAATACTCCCAACATCATTACCAATATACCTCTATGCAGCAACGGTCACCCGTCGATCCCCAACGAAGCCTGCAACATTAAAACTTCAAGAACACATCAATATCATAATTTTCTGAAAACACAGTTTGAGCAGCCCCACGAAAAACACCATAACTCACTCAATTTTTATCCAAATATTTTGAATTTACTGTCAAATCGAAGGTATCGAAAAGTTCTACAATTTTTACGTTTAAAGTTTTCTCAGAATCAAGACCGAAAAGTCGCAGTATTTAAAAATACAGTAAAAACGTGATTTTAGATCTAAAATTAATTCAAAACTGATCCGAATCGTTTTCTGCTCAAACGACGAACGTCACACATATATTTTTACACATAAAAATAACACAACACATAATATGACAAGATCGATGCAGAAAGAACAGAATATACGTGCCTTTTGAATTTTAACGTTACCGAACGACGACACCGAAGCGGAGATAGAAGCGAGGTTGATCCGGGACGAACGTGGCACTATTTTCTCGCAATGAAATTTAAAGAAAAGTTGCTGGAGAATTCGAAGGGGAGGGGCGGCTGCTACCATCTCGAAGAACCCTATTTTATTTTAAAATGATGATAGGAAATTGTGTGGTGTGTGATGTGTTATACATGTGTGTGTGTAGGTGTGTGTGCGTGAGTCAACAAATAGATTAGGGAATGATTGTTGCTTAATTACTCATTCACAATACTAATTAAAAATGAAAGGCTAATTAGGTGGCTACTTAAAATACTAACTAAATTATTAGATTAATTAAACATATCAATCCCTATAAATCTTGAATAAAATTCCTTAATTTAAAATGAAATGCACAAGTGATACATTTTAAAAGTTTAAAATCATAAATTTACCTAATAATTAAATTAGGCTTTAAAAATGCTTAAAATAAATAAATCATTTAAAATGCCCCTTCCTTGACTTAAAATAAAATACCACATTTAAATTTCCAACAATCGTCACCGGGTCTTTTGCGCTATCCCGCCTCGAATAATCGCCTGAACCAAGAAATTCAAGAAAACATTTTAACGTGTACGCACTAAATGCATAATAATTTAAAATAATGAAAATTCATAAATCATGAATTAAAACACCGATTAATAAAATAAACATGCATTAAAATCATTTAATAAAATACATAAGGAATTTAATAACTTAGCTTGCACGCACGTGGTTCATGTGGACCTCAAATTTTCGAGACGTCACATTTAGACTCACTAGACTTGATCGATGCAGGTGAGTATGTTGATGAGGAGACAGGAGGTGGCGACCAAGGGGCAGGCTTGGACTGAGCGAGAGGCTAACCCGAGGACCGCAATGTTTATGTTTTTATGCAAATGTTAAATTGCTCTGATTTTATGTTTTGAGAGAAACACTTTGAGCAAACTTTTTGTGAGCAATTTTATTGTAGTTATTTTGAACAACCATGACTTATGGGGGGACTTGGTTGAGATATTTTATGGCAAACTTTGAATGTTATTTTATGTTTAAGAAAATTTTTAAATTTTTCCGCAAATTTTGAGTATGAAAAGTATGGTACGTTACACTTATTACTCTGAATAAGCAAGGCCTTGCATTTAATGCATTGAAATAATTAAACATGTATTTCAGTAAAACCTTAGATTGCATGCAGTCAGGTTACACGGCTCGAATTTCCTAGATCTTACACTAATTAGGGTTTATTAAATTTATTATTGAATGTTAAGCTTGTTAAACGTACCTATGTTGGGTAAGGCACTACAATAAACATAATTATCCACTGCATGATCATTCTTTTATCTCCTAATATTAGTAAAACCAACCATTGTGTGGTCTAAAAGATAGAATTTACCACAACCTCATAGAAATCTCAACTAGAAAGTGTCAAAACAATCTTACAAAAGAAAAAAGTCAAATTTTAAGAAAAGAGAGCCAAGTCTTGATGATGTGAGATGGTCGCATCTTTACAATCCAAATAACTTTTCTTTATTGATTTCCTAAAGTTGAGAGGAAAGGGTTACAAGAAACAGCAAAATTTCCAGGTAATTTATAAAATTGTTTCACGAAGTCCATGCATTAAGCATGTTAATCATGACCTCATCAGACATGATGTCAATTGTCAAGTAAAATAATTTCCTGTCATTCTAGCTTGTTTCTATTTTCAATTCAAATTTATGAATTTTCATTTTCTTTAGCCATGGAAAGATTGTTCATTGGCGAAGAAATAGAGTCGACCAACGTTTTGATCATGTCAGATTCGAGTTACCCATGAGTGGAATTGTTTCATTAAAAATACGGAGAAGATATGAAGAAGATTGTTTGGCTAAATAAATTGTACGTAGATTGTTGCTCTATTAACCCTCAAACAATCCATTCTGTGACATTTTTATATTTCTGTTTCAAATAGCCGAAATGTATTGTATTTTATTTGGCTATATATTAGTAGGATTGGAAAGATATATTAACATTGGAACTTGAACGTAACTCAACCCCAAAAGCAAGCTCAAGGACAGAGGATTGTCCAAGTCTATATATTCAACTCTCAAGTATTTTATCCAAACCGATGTGTGACAACTAACAAAATTATAACATTTTAATTGTCATACGCTTTATAATTTTTGAGTTACTTTGTTACCACGAAAATATTTAATTGTATGATTGATAGCAGAATCAACATCCTGCAAATCCTACAAAGTTATATATGTTTTATTGTACGAAGGGCGATTGTCGTGGAACAATAACCGCTCTTCTTATCCTTAGTTTCAATTTATGAGTACATTCAATTTATGAGGTACATAGTTTAAAATGTGGCGCTTCAACTACTACACTGTTTTTTTCTTTTTCTGAGGGATTAATTATTGCACCGTTTAGGAGAATTAAGACATGACAGTATACAGACTTGGGTATAAACACAAATACGAGACGTAAAATCAACTAGAATGTTTTTTTTTTAATTATTTTTTTTTTTATGCCTCTAAATAGTTTTCTGATTGTGTCTAGGACACAATGGCAGAAGAATCAAAGAGAAGGGAGAAGCATGAGAGATCGAAGATAAGTCACGTACCAAGTATTCGCCTCGAAAATGGCATAAAGAATGATTCCAACTCATCGGCCTCTCTACCAACCTCACCAGTGGCCTTGAGAAAGACAGCAAGTGTAAGACACAGTTGCTTGTGTTCGCCGACGACACATGTAGGTTCCTTCAGGTGCCGATTCCACAGAAACGAGGCTTTCATGCATAGCAGCAAGTCCGTTGGATCCAAGCTCTCTGAATTTGCAGGAAAATGAATCAAAACTTGCTAAAGCGCTTAGTTTACATGGATAAATTAATATGAAGGGATTTCAGACAGATTCTGCACATCCTGGTTCTTGGTCTGAAATATGTTGGTACCTTTGAGTAGTTCAGCTGACTTTATTATCTGAATATAATTGTTTGTTTGGATATTATGATCATTGATCTGTCAACTCTCCAAAAATTCTTGTTCACGTATGTTTGATTATGTATAGGTGTCCTCGTTTCTTTGTCCTCGAAAACATTTTGCCCCTCCTATTTCTTCATTAGGATCCTGGATCTCTGATTAATTACGTCTTATATATACTCAAATTTCTAAAATGCAAAATTTAAAATTCGAATTTTTACGACCAAAACACTTCCATTCGAACATATTATGCAACGTAACCGTAGGACCAACGTCTTGTACTTTTGGGCTATGTTTGGTGTGGGTGATAAGGAAAGGATAGATTCTTAGTCCCATGTTTCTCTCATTTTTTATGAGCCCAATTAATCAAGAAGCCCATGATTAAAAAAACATATGTGATTGATAAGGCAACCACTGGTTTGAGAGGATTGTCAATCTCAATCCTAAAACATACCATAAATTCCAATTTTACCCTTTCGTCTTCTCTTGATTGCTAATCACCATATATGTTTAATTTATAAGTTCATGCGTTATACATAATCTTAACTAATATATTTAGTTAAGATTTGTAATTAAATTAATATTTAAAATTTTATTAATTATTATTTTAAAAAATAATAATTCGATAAATATAAGCTAAAAACTAAGAAATAAATATATGAAACAGCTAGTTCGGATAATTTAAAGTGAATTTAATGAAAATAAATTACATAATTTGAAAAAAAAATAATATTACATAAGTGGTAAATATTGGATCAATTAATTTAGGGTATTTTTGTCTCAACAATAAAAAAATGTAAAATTTATCCTACTCATTAAAATCTTACCAAACAAAACATTCTTTATCACTACATATTATATATCCTTACGTTGAGTTTTGTTATCAATCCAATTAATTATCCTATCCTACACACCAAACATAGCCTTGTAGTACATAAGATTAACAATGTTATATTATTATAAGAGGATAATAGAATATGAGGAGGTATGAAACACCTCAGATAATGCATTTATTGTTAGACTGCAAACCAACTGTTGGCTAGGAAATTTATTGACTCAAGTATAATAAACAATTTTTATTTTAATATAATTTAATTTTTTATGGTTTCATTTTGCTTATCTGTATACTCATGCAATCAGCATTGATAATTCCTTGATTATATATACTCTAATACAAATGAATTGTAATTCGATCTTGAAACTAATTGTAATCATTATATATTCTAATTTGTTCCTAATCGATTCAGCCGTCTAAAATAAAGATAAAGGCCGCTTGAGCTTGAGACTAGCATCTGTGATGTTGTATACCGTGTTCATGATATGGGCATAGAGATGTCCATTCATACATATAGGTAATCATACGATGATTGTACCGAACAACCCTCCTTCGGACTTTTCAATTGGTTATCATTCATCGAGAGGAAAAGTCTGTGGTTTTGATTGTACATGATTAGTCCTTACGACTCGAGACAACACTGAGGCTCTACATACTAGGATTGTGCTTTGACTCGTTTACCGACTCCGCAGGGGTCACAAGGTGGCGATGTTGGGTGCAACTGCGAAATGTGTAGGAGCCAGTTCATTGTAGTCGGGGATTCATCGCTTAGCTACGGATGTGGATATCCTATGTGATCTAACGAAATAGTAGTGCATGAAATCTCTGGCCTGAGTATGACATGTAGCGTTGACACTAAGAATATTTCATAATTATATCACATAGCTATCGAATTAATATGCATCACTTGATGAACAGATGGTTGCAGATTCGATCGTGATATATGAGATGAAGGGACTATACTGTATGTTAATCATAACCGACTGGTTCTTGCAGGCACTTTGAGTGATACTTAGGGAATCATGGGGCGATGCTACTATACGCTCTTACCATTATTCGATGGGTTAATCAGAAAATGGTTTCTGATATTCTCATAATCAAATGTCGGTGCATGGAATGTGGGAAAATTAGGGTAAGCCCGAATAAAGGAACTTGTCTTTAATCACAAAGAATTGTGAACCACGGCTAGCTTTATCTCTGAACAATTGAAGGTCACACAAGCACTGGTTTACTTGTTCCCGTTTAAATAATAAATTCAATGAATTCAATTTAGAAGAAATACGTTTGATATGATCAATCGATAAGCTTATAAATAAAATTTATAAAACTTATAGAATTTTCAGAGCTTGACTGTTAAAGACAGTCAAAGGGAGTGCACCTAATTTATTTAGACATTGGTGATTTCGAAATTAAAGTGTGCATCATAATAACAAAAAAGTTGAAATTGTCACATCATCACCTCGATGATGTTGGATCTTCGATCGGGATTATGATGATATTAATGTAATGGAAGCATGAATAATGGGCTGGTAAGAGTATAAGCACATGATGTTAATTTTAAAAACTTCAAATGGGCTTTAATAATTAAATTATATTTTAATTGGATTACAATATAGGCCATTAAATTTTTATAAATATGATATTGATTTATCTAATATGAAATATTTATGATATCATAATTTTAGTAACTTGAAGACAAGCAAATAAAATAATGCAAGATATTCTGAAAAGATATATGCATTAAAAGTCGAGATTCGCTATATTTTGGGTATGGATTTTAAAATCATTAGTTATTTTAATTAATTAGATTAATTAAGTAAATGAAGGATTAAAGAAAATAAGGATTTTATTCCTATGGCATCATAATTTCGAGACATGCAAGGAATTTTGCAAGAAAAACCAGAAGCTCTCGAATCCCTCTTCAAAGCAAGAAAAATTCAGTCACTCCAAGTTTGATAGTTGTGCCCAGATTTTAGTGTTCTATCTCTACGCAAAATATCTTTTAAATTTCTAGTGTAAGTTAGAAGAAGAACAAATAATCCGGCCGTGGACCTGATTCGAAAATTAAGAAGGAGATTGAAGAAAATTCGTAGGTATTTTCAACAAAAGCTATATCCGCTAACAACGGAATAGTTGGAGCCGAGTGAATTATTCACTAAAGGTATTTTCTAGCTCCCTATGAATGTTTATTTAATTTAAACCATACGTGGTCCAAAAAAATATTTTGAATGTCACAATAAAATTTTTAAACTTCCGTTACGTTTCGGACACGAAAAACTTGAGATCACAGCATATATGATGAGCAACACAATAACAAAATCAACGTATCAAATGTTAATGTCCACTCAAACTAATAAAAGCGTGATGTGCGTAAAGGTGTGGTCATCGGGTCTTGTGCGCACATCCAGCCCTGCCTACTCAGAATTCGGCACCTCCTGTCCCTCTCATCGACATGCTCACATGTATCATTCACACTCTAGTGAGTCTAAGACTCAACACACCTGTACCGTGATATCAAATACATATGCATATCATGCAACAGTGAAAAATATTGTATGCAACATATATTTCATGATCACTGAAGAAGTATGCATAATCGCAACCTGTAAAAACATATAATAATCATAGCACATAATCAAAACTAGACCCCCTAAACCTTCGAACAGCCCCTGAAATGCTGCTGGACACTATGTGAAAAATGACATTTTACTTCGCCAGGCGTTACTTCGGCAAAAATAAATTACGAAGTAATATTTACCAATAACTTCGTTAATAACACAAGCGAAGTAAAATAATATATTTTACTTCGGATGTTTAAAAACACGGGCTTCACTGTATTTTTTTTATATATTTTACTTCGGCACATCAATTTTGATGAAGTAAAAAATAATGAAAATACGATTGAGTGAAGTAAAAAGATTAAAACATGCGACGGATTTTTTAAACCGTCGCCAAATTTTAAATCGGCGACGGTTTAATTTAACCTGTCGCTAATTTTAGCGGCGGTCAAATAAAAACGTCGCATATTTAAAACTAGCGACTGTTTTTTAAAAACTGTCGCTATATTTAGCGACGGTTGCTATTTGACCGTCGCTAAAAGTAGCGACAGGTTAAAGTCAACCGTCGCCGATTAAAAATTTGGCGACGGTTAAAAGAACACCGTCGTCATTTTCAAAAAAATTCCACCCCGGCTATATTTCCCTCCATTTTAACCGTCGCCGATTTAAAATGTTGCGACGGTTTTTACTAAAACCGTCGCCATTTTCAAAAAATTCAATCCCGCCTATTTTTCCCTCTATTTTCTTCCACCACTCTTTATAAATACATACAAGTTCTCTCCAATTTCTTCCACTTCACTTCACAACAATTAAAATTTTTTCTCACTTACACAATTTTACAACTTCACAACACTTAAAATTTTTATCACTTACACGATTTTACAATTTCACAACACTTAAAATTTTTATTTCTTACACGATTTTACCACTTTACGATACTTAAAATTTTTATCTTTTACACGATTGTACCAATTCATAACACAGATTTATTAAATTTTTTATATTTTACCGCACCAATTCATAACACAGATTTATTAATTTTTTTTTTAATTTTAACATATTAGCGACGGAACTCATATGAACCCCGTCGCTAAGCAGCGACGGTTTTTGATATAATTTCCGTCGCACACTAGCGACGGTATTTAACATTACTTCTGTCGCAAAATAGCGACGGTTTTGAACATGAATTCCGTCGCAAAATAGCGACGGTTTTGAACATGAATTCCGTCGCTAAATAATAATTAAGAGGAAGTTATATGATATACTACTTCATTATTCACTATAATCGATGAAGTAAAACACATTTATTACTTCGACACCGGTCCAATTCTGGACCGGTTTTTCTCCCAAAACCGGCCAAAAGACTTCGGTATTTTCAATACTACAACTTCGGGTATTATGCGAAGTAAAAGGTACATCTATTACTTCATGTCCATATACTTCGGCACTTAAGTACCCTATTACTTCAGATATTATCTGAAGTAAAAAGTGATTTTTGGCATAGTGGGAGTTTTCGGCTGTAACACATCCTCAAACTCTAGTCGCACTAACTCGAGTTTTACCAACCCTAGACTTAACCCTCGAGCACCAGCCTTGGACCAGCCTCCCTCACCACCCATAGGGCCCTACTGGACCTACTCACTCATGGCCACTGCCCCATGCAAGCCCCACGATGCACACACTCGCTATTTTCCCGTAACCGCATCACTAGAGCCTCATCTCCCTACACTTGATCGGCCGGCTTCAAGGTTGTTCCACGGTGGTGGAGCCTCCCTGAGCCTGTTCTCAGACCCACCAGGGTCTGGTCCATGGCTCGGTCCAGTTTCACAGTCGGCTCCCCCCTTTCCCGATCCACAAGCAAAATGATCCAAACCCCTCAACGCAACCCCTCGGCCCTTAGCTTGACTTGCCTACATTAGACTCCAGCCTAATTTACCTTAAACCTTGACATGTTTTAGCCCCCTAAAAACACCAAACAGCTGTCCCTTGCACCAACACATGAAAAAAGTATGGAACATGTAGATGCGATTTTCGTGACAAAACTTGAACAAAAACGTAACCACATGTTAGATCAAAGGATGTACATGTATTTACATATATTTCAGCAATACTATGGCGTGAATAAGGAGAAAAACGAAAATACAAGCGTGCCTTGTAGTGTAGGTGCTCAAAAACTCAAAGAAACGCACGTCGAGGATGCCCCGGAGGAGCGGGGAGAAGGCTTGTTTGGCAAGTAATGGAGGACCGAAATTTGCACCAATTATTATGCTGGTTTTTACGTGAAATGCTTCTGATTCAGAGGGGATGAGTGGCCAATTTAGTCTAATTAGGTTTAGGGTTGGTTTAAGGTGTAATTAAATAGAAAACAAACCACTAATGAGCTCTTAATTATATTTTAAAAGGTTTAAAAAGGGGTCTTGAGCCCACTAAGTTTAAAAATAAACCCAAGAAGCCCAAAAACACTCCCGAAATATTTCGTTTAGGTACGGTTCTTGAAAATATCGCCCGAGCTCTCAAAAAGTCTCTCGTTTCGATAAAATTTGCATACCGGTTAAAAATACGACCCGAAGAGTAAATACCCACCGAGGCCCATTTTTTGAAAACACACTTAAAAACACCTCATAATAATTAATTAAAATTAATCATCTAATAAAAATATTTTTCTTGATAAATCCCCGATCTTCATTCCTTGTTTGAGTAAGAAATGCATCTAGAAACCCCAATGCGTGAAATTTTAAAAATATCATGAAATAAATCCTAATCATGCATTAATTATGAATTAAATGCATCAAATAAATAAACACATGATTTAAATAAAACTCTAGATTGCATGCATTAAGGTTACGTAAATTTAAATTTCTTGGACCTTACACTCGTAGCACGTGGGGACCCGGACGCTAATCATACTCTTAATCATCATT
This sequence comes from Primulina eburnea, assembly GCF_022965805.1. Lineage (NCBI taxonomy): Eukaryota > Viridiplantae > Streptophyta > Magnoliopsida > Lamiales > Gesneriaceae > Primulina > Primulina eburnea. Next base: position 199,672 of record NW_027331346.1, read on the forward strand.
AGGACAATTTAATCAATTATAATAAACAGGGTCTAAATTTTTTTATATAAAATGCGGAACGTAATGGAGATCATACTAATATACATATCAGTATAGAACAAGGTACAAGTCCTGTACGATATACATTCAATACAGACTAAGGTTCAACAACTATCTATCAAGTGTTCAAACCCTATCTACAGCAACGTCAAGTCCGTGGTCTCCACTCCTGACCTCTCGTCATCTTCTCGACCCTGATCCTGTCCCACCTGTTGTCATGCACACATACAAACACGACAACAGCCGGATAATTCCGGGGTGAGAATATAATCCCAGTATAAATCAATGAA